>NW_003216286.1:0-827 GCF_000006405.1 Perkinsus marinus ATCC 50983
AAATGTACAGGAGTCTACGATAAACTCGGAAACGTTCCTCAGCATTTCCATATTATCACCAACATATGTGGTTGACCAGGTGCATATTTTCCCACGCTGAGCTCGGTTGTGCTCTCTGTTGTTATGCTTGGGTGTTGCAGGTGACCGGTCCGGGTCTGATCACCGGTGGCCAGCCCGAGTTGATTGCACGATCGCTGTCGCCTGAGCCGAGGAATGTGGTGAAAAAGGTAATACTGCATAGTACACGACTAACTGGAAGAGCCCTTGTATAGAGGACGGTGAAGCAGTACAGCTGGTTTGACGTTGAGGAGAAGGTCAAGGTCTACACAGGTGGGGTCGCATGATGAGGACTGTCAGTGTAGTGTCGTCTCAGAGGACCCGCAGTTGCTGGCAGCGCTGGAAGATGATTCGGTTGAAGTTCATAGTAAATTCACAGCTACTGGATTCGACCTGTAAGATTCTACTTATGCAGTTGCCAAGTGCAGCACCGGCGTTCCTCAGATGGGCGGACGCAGCTGATGGCTGGCGAGTTATTCTATCCATCCCGACTCTCAATGCTGAGATAGTACCAGAGGGGTGCAAGCATAAAGTGTCTAGAGGGAAGCGGGTATCCGTAACACTCAGGAAGAAGAATTTGCATAGGACTTGGTAAGAGAATATATTTTTCTTGTTACGATTTGATGGACGCAGGTACAATTTGAAAAGCACTTCCGACTGAGCAGAAACACCATTGAAACTGATTGTCAGATCACTGTTATATCACTACAGCTTTTCTCGAAGGTATTCATCAGGTTGTGCTTGGCTGTGTGGGTGTCTTGTTGTCACAT
>NW_003204818.1:0-1197 GCF_000006405.1 Perkinsus marinus ATCC 50983
TAACAATAACATACGCAACATATACAACAACAACATATACAACATATACAACAACATATACAACAACAACATATACAACAACAACAACAACAGTAGGCAGGTTTCGATGATGCTCACTTGACAGCTCAAGTCCTCCAAAAGTGCCATTATTGGGGCTCGTAACCTAACGGGGACAAGTGAACTTGTCAAATCGCCACACTTGGGAGGAACTGAGCCATTTTAAGTGATCGTGGAGCCTGGGGCTCCACCTACAATTCGAAGAGGATTTCGAACCTCTAACCCGAAGAAGATTTCAGGTACTCTTCAGTAGCCTGTATACAAACGATTGGTAAAGACTTACTCTCCAACTTAACATCCCCCAGAAGTGAAACTTCTGGGAACTTCTTCCGTAATAAGTGATGAATAAGTAATAAGTGACGCCACTGGGCATTGAAGTGAAATGTGATAAAGGCCCAGCTTGAGAGGCATCCCTCAGAAAAATAGCTGAGTATTACTCGGTGAGGGATCGTCCGCGAGTTGAAGCAATGCCGTGAAACAGGGAGTCTGCGTCCCAAGGGTATAAATCGTTCAGCACGAAACCGTCGCCGGCTTGTAGTCCAATGCCGTGCAGTCCGTACTTCTTGGCCAGGGCAACCTTCTCGATTGCACGAGTTTGTGAGAAGAAATACAAACCGGTCCCATCCGAGAAGACGACTGATCCGTTCCCCCTGGGGTCCGCAACAAGGTCGTAGATTGCATTCGAGTATCCCATGTCCCCGCTATCATAGGTCGGCCTAGCGAGTAGTGGTATCTGAAAAGCAACGTTGGATTTCATGCCACACAGTATGTATGAAATCTGTCTGAGACAGACTGTCTCAGCGAACGCGCCATCAATGCAGAAGGTGACTCCAAAGAAAACTCTCTATCGCAGAAAAGCAGCAAGGTACTAAAGATTGTAGAAGTCGCGTACACTTAGTGTACTACACTTACAGTGAGGATCAGCTTATTGAGATCTACACCAGCTTCGACGACATCTTTGATCATATCTTGGGCGAAACGATCCGTATTGAAGGTTTCTGCGGACTCTTTCTGTAAACTTGGCCACGGTATAACAACGGCACTATCGACGATCTTCCCTAGGCCGGTTCGTTTGAGTTCCTGCCAGTGGAGCGTTGAGAACCTAACATGACGAAGCAGCTGCTGGAGCTAGTGATCACA
>NW_003206660.1:0-896 GCF_000006405.1 Perkinsus marinus ATCC 50983
ACGAACATGGTAGAAAGCCGATTTGGAAACTCAATGATTTCCATCGAAAGTAAGTATATTCCTCGTGTTGTGTGTGCGCAAGGGCGAACGCCATGAAGTATGTCACTGACGGGAGGTGGGCGTGCGTACATGGGTTGAGATCAGCCTTGGAGAGTTGAAATTTCAGTCTCCGATTCTAATTAGATTTTTGAACTAATTTCACTCACAAATTTGACGCTTTCATTTTCGAACGTCTACGAAAATCAAACTCTAATTTTGTGAGAAGTCTGTTTCAATGGACGAGAGTGGAATTTCATATTTTTCCAATTTTTTTTACTTCCGTTTGTGAAAATATAGATTTTGAGGGTGTAGTTCCTAGCCATAATTCCACAGTCGTGATGTACTTACTCAATCGAAGCACGACTAGAGACGTGGAGTCACTCGACCGGAGTATTCTGTTCAGGAATTCGGAGTTCCTCCTCAAGCAACTGGCCCGGATGGTAAAGGTCGGAGAACCATCATCAGTGAGGCCGAAAGTTGCTTGATTACTTCCCATAACGTGGATTCAGGGAGTAGTCGAAGAGGCTCCCAACCAAACGATATGTAACGGCATCTGGACGGACGCGAGTCTGAGGAAAAGCGGCGAAGTCATGCCTTTCTCTCCGGTGGCTAGAGAGTGATGCCGGTGTTACTTGTTTTCTTTTGTGTTCATCTTCTCGGCCAATTTGGGTAGTTATACGACTGAGTGTGAGATTGGGTCCGATCGTTAGTGTTGAAATAATGTGCTACCTTACTTCAGCTCGGCGGAGTTTAAACGCAAATTCGAGTAGAAATGTACAGAAACCTACAAAAATTCTCCCAAATTTTCTCGGGATTCTCATATCGTCACCAACATATTTAGTTGATCACGTATTCCC
>NW_003203664.1:0-1055 GCF_000006405.1 Perkinsus marinus ATCC 50983
AATTGTCGCCGCCAGGGTTGATGATGTTGCCCATGATCCTCAACATACTCCCCGATCGCCACGCTTCCATTGGTGTCTTCGGCGATTTCACAGGTGGCAATGAATCTGGGGAAAAAGATGTTCAATTTCGAACTAGTGACCCTTCACAAATTTCGATGCTCTTACCGATGGGAGTTGCCTTTGTCACTCCAGAGTGCACAGTTTGAATCAACAACAGTAGCAATGCAGGAAGGAATCTATATAACAACATTACCGCGGCGGGCACGCTGCTACTGAAGCCGCCGAGGGAGAAAGATAGTGAGAAAAGGAATATCAACTATCCATGGCATACGATTGGTACATCCCCCCTGAAATTACACTCTTTCAGTACAGGGATCGTCACACATTCGATGCTCAATGACCGCTCTTCACATCAACGCGTACATTTCCTCAACTCAACACCAAGGAAATCGCACAGGCTGTGCACCACAGCGCTTTCTCACTGGACAGAACGACCACAACAGTTCGGTTCGTAACAAATATATTTCCAGGAATAGCCTTGACAGGCAAAAGAACACATACATAGATACTGGAGAAACTTAATATAGAATACTAGTCTTGCAATACTTGCATTTTCCCAACGTACGGTCTGATATCACTCGAATGTGCTGCTCCAACTGGACCCACTGTATTGCTGTTGAAGCAGGGCTGCCAACTATCGCACGTCTCGAGGACTTTTCGATCACTAAAAACTACGATGTTGATTCTTAGAGCACCTTTTCACCACGATTCGCTTGGAAATGTCGAGGGCTCCTCTGGGTAAATACGAAGGATCTGAGAGTACACTAATGGATATATCGCCGCCGCGATTCGAACCGAAGACCTCACCTGTCAAGTGGATCTGGCTACTCTGTGAGCTCTCGCTTCTAGCAAAATGCCACCTCGGCATATGATACTGATGGGCATCACCAGACGAATCGGAATCTGTCAAACAGAGCGAGTAATTTCTCTGATCAGTGCATCATCTGGTCATACCACTTCCCGACTTCTCACTATCAACTGATTCATCGCCGCTG
>NW_003205915.1:0-1623 GCF_000006405.1 Perkinsus marinus ATCC 50983
AACGAACGTCGTTTACGAACGCCTAACCCTAGGGTTCACGCACCCCTGGGAACAGCACGCGTGCACAAACACGTGACGCGAATCATCGAGGCTACCACAATAGACAGCAAATACCGTAACAAAAGTACAATAAATACCGTGAAACAAGGGGACAAATCAACCATAACGGTCAACAGGTCTCCGTGCCCTGCACCGAACCGCACAGCCGTCGGGCGGCCGATGTTATGTTCGCGAACTCTCCTACAGTCACCTGGGCGGGCAGGCCGGTCAATAATCCCAACCCGCTGCAGAGGCCCAACACGGAGGGTCGATCATTTTTCAGCACTTCAGCAACCTTGCTGAATAGTTAAAAGTGCCGTTATGTGTCTCCATAACAATTTCAGCACTCAAATTTGCGCCCATTTTTTAATAATTCAGCACTTAATAATTTTCATTTGCTTCTCAGCACCTTGAAAGACACTATTCATCAATTACTATTCTGCAACATTAACTTTTCAGTACTCTAGTGCCGGAGGTGTTGAATTGAGGATTTTTAGTGGATGTTCACTAAATTGGCACTCACATCACCCATATGCTGAGTTTGACTATTCGTCGTACAATATGGATAATCCAGCAATATATACGAATACTCAGGATATGTGCTCACTGAGCACTGCTCAGTCATTGAAATACACGATAACTATCCTAATTTCAGCAAGTTTCTGATTCAGAAGTTCATAATGAATTCATAATGCATACTATTTCAAACTCGGCAATCTTGAAATTCCTCATCTCAATAAAAGTACTCAAATGTGGCGCAATACACGATATTTATCTTAAACTTAGCAATCTTGGAATTCATCATCTCAATAAAAGTGCTCAAATGTCGGAACACTCGATAATTGTCTTGAACTCAGCAATCTGGAAATTGCTCATCTCAATAAAAGGGCTCATTCACAAAATAGCAAAGGAGCAAATAGCAAAAAAGTGCCAATTAGCTGGAATGTATATTTTCTGCGGCTTTTGCTGTTGTGCTAGTGTGTAAAAACGCTATGGCTGATATACAAAGGAGCAAAGTAGCAAAATTCACTTTACAAATACGCAAATTTGCTGTTTTGTATAACAGAAACTGCTCGAATGAATATCGTTTGCTTGTTTATATTTCAGAAATTTGCTACAATATACAAAAGTTGCTGCTATGTGAAGTGCTACTATGTAACAAAATTGAGCAATATTGATCAAAAAAGGGGCAAACCAATAAATTGCCCCTTCTGCTATTGAGCAAATTGCTACTTTTCAGAGGAGCAATTTGCCGCTTTACGAATGGGCAACCCCGCAATGGAGCAAATTTTTGCTGTTTTATAATCGGAAGAAGAAATTGAAATTTCGCACGCGAGAGTCGAACCTTGGTGGGTTGTTGGTGATTGTGTTGAGCATTGCATTATAGTTCCGAAGTCTCTGAGTGGTGACTATTTCGCAAAGTTCTTTGGTTCTGTCGATATAGATAAGTATAGTTGCAGCACTGGGAGGATGATGGATGGACTATTGTAAGTGGTAGTAGTCGTTAGTAAAGACTTAGATTCGTTAAGGGTCGTTGGATTTTCATATTTTCACATCATTGCAATCCGCACATGGTCACAGAAG
>NW_003206513.1:0-858 GCF_000006405.1 Perkinsus marinus ATCC 50983
GTTGATGTATAGCATTAGATCAGGAGCGGAGTTATAGATATACTCCCCGAGTAAAAGTTGGTATTTTGAGGCGCAATTTTAACACGTGTATGCTAAGAATATGTGGAGAAAACGTTTTACCGGTCTTCGACTTCTCACTAACTACGAAGAGTTAGGCCCTGAAACTTGGAGGTCATATCAGGTAAAGCATAAGTACATACCTCCCTGACCCGCAAGATGATACTCGTTGTGGTGGCTGTGCACGAGTCGAAAAACCGGATATGCTAAGAATATGTGGAGGGGTGTATAATACTCAATTCTATCACAGAATCGAGTTCCAGGTAGAATTCAAATATCCCAGTTCGATGAGCTATGTCCATTCTGCTAACCGTCACGCAAATCACAGAGCTGTCATCCGACAAGTCGTCCTCTCCACCGACCTCAGCCAGCTCGCCATCGTCCAACTCTTGTAAAGGTTCTACTTGTATCGAGTCTTCGTCCTCCACTTCTTCCCCCTCATCTCTGGCTTCCTCTACGGGAGGCCCCTCATCGATCTCCCTCCTTCTGAGCCTATCCTCCTCTTGCTTAGGATCGGGTAAGCGATGATACTGCTGTAGTACAAAGCACCTGTGGGAGGAGGGGCGGAGAGTCCAGCCAGGAGTAGAATGGCACGATGGTGACACGGCAGCCTTTCAAGGCATCTACCGTTGGCAGTATATAAGCCTCGTCTTCATCTTATACTTGCTGCTTTCAACTTTAACCACTTCACCCGGCGCGCTGCCACGATCCGCCTCATCGACCTGACAATACACAATGCAGTGTTAGAATATATGTTCGTATTCCTCAGCCTAGTCCAGAAATTTCCTCACTAGTTATAGA
>NW_003216151.1:0-1056 GCF_000006405.1 Perkinsus marinus ATCC 50983
CTGACCAAGATGAAGCCTACAGTGCGGATATTCGTAGGCTTGCCACTCATAACCCATGATTCGATCAGTGGTTCCCGGGAAGAAGTTCGTTGCAGGAGAAACCTTAGCAGTGATCTGGGCGGACTGAGATGTCGAAAAATGAATAGAAAAAGAGTCGAGATATGTTTCTTACCTTTTCCAAAGCAGCGATTTCCGCGCCGTTTTGTCCAATAATGGCTCCAGCCTGCTTGTGAGTGATGAGAATCTTGCAGTAGCTTTGCTCCACGTTCAACAGAGGGGTCCCTAAAACGCCATCATATCGATTGCACTCACAGAAGCAGTCAGAAAAACCTACATGCACTGGCAGCCATTTGGAAGCCTTCAGTTCTTCCCAATGAACCGGCCATGATATCCGAGCTTTGCACCATGTCTTCGACCGTGCCTGACCAACGTCATTAACAACAGCCACCCTCCCATCCCGCTGGACTCACCAGTCGACTCCCCTCCACTAGCCAGAACCTCCTCGATCATCGCAGTGGCTTGAGAGGCCGTCATGTCATCCTCTGCAGTGGGCGGCTCCCCCTCATCAATTGCAGTGTCGTTGATGATACTGATAAAGTCTTGAGCAACTTGACTGGAATTAGCGGACCTACGGATCATAGCTAAAACAAATACTACTTCCCAACCTCTTACGCCATAGTCCGGCTCTGCATGTTGACTCCAAGGAGACTATCCTCCTGCGAGTCATGCATCCCATAATAATGATTATTCAGCTGAGGCTCCACTCCGCTGGTACTACTCGGAGCCTCGAAGTTACTACTGTGACCATATGCCTGTAGCCACACAGGGGCCCTAAGAGTTTCCTCGTTGTCTCTATGGTTGCTGGGACGAGTGAATGTTGGGTTTTGGATCGCGACAGCCATTTATGTGCTTGACAATGGTGTTGGATCGCTATTAGCTGAGAGTAATCATGGTCAAACAGCAACTCCCCACAACCGTCCAAACGGAACACTACGCGTAAAGAAACCAGTCCACGACCAACAATAGCATGCTCATTTAATTCAACAATGTTCTCGT
>NW_003200513.1:0-1189 GCF_000006405.1 Perkinsus marinus ATCC 50983
TCCTCGGAGGCCACCTGTGCCTCTTTTGAAGGCTCCATCGGTACTTTCCGATCACTGACCTCAGTACTGGCCTGCTGAACATCGATCGCCGCCTGCGTAGTTTTCAGCAATGACACTGGGCTTTTCGATGCCCCGACTTCTTGCAGTGGAAGCACTTTCCCGAGAGATTACGATTCGGACACTGTGAGGCTCGATGACCAAACTCTTGGCAAAAGAAACACTTCCCTCGAAACTCAGCTCGTCCCTTTCCGGCATTCGAGCGCCCCCTAGTCGTATCATTCCCTCCTTCAGGTTTCGAGACACCACCATCCTCAGATGCTTCCATCCCAAATGCCTCAGCTACTCGATTGCCCGCTGCATCATCTTCTGCCATTTGCTCAACGTGCTCAGACCATTCCTCCCACGTATTCACTGTGGTCAAGCAACTAATCTTCTTGATCAACTGATCGGCCAGCCCCACCCTGCACATCGTATCCAGTGAGAATCCCTCTGGACGATTCCAGCGCACTGACATCTCAATCTATAATCGTTCACTCGATGAAGGAAATCACTGACACTTTCTCCCTTCTTCTGCCTCATCGACAGACCCTCGGACTGGAGGATCTCACTCTCACGATTCTTCCCAGCTCTTCTCTCTAAAGCTCGCCAAATATCGGCAACGGCCTCGGCATAACTCTCTCGGCGCAAGGGGTCCTTTAACAACTTCTGATTCGCGGTGACGACGTCGATCCACAGTCGAGCCTCAATGTGGTGAGCGAGGTAATAATACTCATGAACTTTGCTCCACCCCCGACTTGACGACACTACTGACACATGGGTCTTGAACAGAGACAGTGGAGTCGTTCCGGTGATCTTATACGGTCCACCCGGAGGAGCACGACCCGCCTCAGCGGCCTTACGGATTTTCTCCCTCTCTCCCTCTCTGAGCAGCCCTCGGCCTTGCCAGACATCGGCAACTTTCTCCTCTGACTTCCCAGGCGAATCCTGGGATACATCTCCCCTCGAGATGTCAATGGGATTGCCAGTTGGAATATATCTTCCCTTTGTGACAGCCTCACCCATCCTCTCATCACTTTCCTTGGCTTCAGACTTATCCGCTATCACCGTCGATCCTGTTCTGGGTTCATCAGTGTGGGCTTGTCGGTCTGTCGTCAATCGGCTCTCGCCACCTCGTACTTGCTCACGTAGT
>NW_003206994.1:0-1376 GCF_000006405.1 Perkinsus marinus ATCC 50983
AGGGATCGAGGATAGTGAAATCACACAACTAGAGGTGACACACCAATACACAATACACAGAAATAATCTGCGATAATATCATCTAGCTTGCTAGGCTAGTAGGTTTCAAGCACCAACAGCTTTAACAGAATCATCAGTGACTCGATGAAGTCATCAAATATCGATGCTGCTGGACGGCCGTACGGCATCCCGACGGCTCGATATCACCCCCAACATGCTGGTGAAACATCTATGTTGGTAACCCGACCAGTCGGTAGATATTACCCGTGTCACGTCGTGACTCTCATGAGTTAAATGTGGGTTTCAACTCACGTTTCTCCCTACCTCGGCTGCCAGCCATGAGGAAATGGCTCACTGTTGCTCCACCCTATCGACTACGTCTTAGAAGACAGAGCCGAGCACAAGAGTTGTGATGACTGTCTCCCTTAGCGATCAGCGCGATCGATATGCTATAAGCTTTCTTTATAGCCTCCTTGTTGCTTATTGATCTTCACTACTAAGATTCAGTGAAACTACGACTACCCCTACTACTACTCTCGTTGTTACAGACCATGCTTCCCCTCAAGAACTGCTACATCGTCTGTACTGGCCCCAATGGCGTCAAAGAGACGGAGTCCAACGGAGACACTGCTGCTGGTGAACGAGCCTATGCTAGCTCCGACTACAACCACGGCTACTACAACCATTCCCATTGGCAGTATGGTAGCCCCTATCATAAACAAAACAAGTGGCGTTCCTGGAGGAACTGGTATCCAAGGAGAAGGTCCCACGACTACTATGGGTGGGCTAACTCTCAAAAGAGATGGAATTGGTGGTACGACGACTACAATAAGAGTAAGGAGACCAATACTACAACGTCTGTTGAGGGTAGCCCTTGCCCGACATCCACAAGAACTTCGCCCGCCCGAGCATCATCTACTGAGGCTAACCCTACTACTACTACTACCACCGCCGCCACTAAGCTCCACGAAGAGGAAGTTCTGACGTTCGATGATGACGTACCATGGTGGCAAAGAGCTGATCGACCAGGTCCCTTGCCCACTAAGGAGGCAAAGCTAAGGCCGAACATCAACAAGGAAGTTGGTGGAGCTCTGACGAGCTCTCCTACTGCTACAAGGGGGTCTACCGGTACTAGTTCTTCTACCACGAGCACTGCAACTGGTACACGTCTGTGTACTTTTCCCAGTCAACCTACTGAGCCGATCTCAGTTCCTGCTAGGGATACTCACCCGGCCTCTCCCGGTGATGAGATGCCCAGTAATGGTACCCTAAAGAGAACCAATAAGCGGTGTTCTCTCCCTAATGTTGACGATGCCAGTCATCCCAACAAAAAGGTGCGGGCTACGGCCACAAGCAGAGGCCACAGTGTACAACAA
>NW_003208493.1:0-1673 GCF_000006405.1 Perkinsus marinus ATCC 50983
TATGAACTTAGAAGGCTGAGCTTCTTCGCCCTGGCCAGCAGCTGCATCCCAGTTTCCTTCACATTCGCTGCTGTAGCCGCGATAGCGTCCATGTCTTCTTCCTATGATAATAATAATCAATGTGATTCGTATAAATAACTTCACAACAGTCGAGTATTGGAGTAGGAATATATCTTCGCTCTCCTCAGCTGAGCTTGATACTTCCCAATGTAAATTATAGGAGTTTATATACGAATTCGCATAAAAACCAACAATGATTTCCTCACAATTTTCACATTGTCACCAACACATGTAGTTGACCATATGCATATTTTCCCCAACAATAGCAAATTACGTCTTCTGTTAGTTCATCATCCGAATCGCTCCTCTCTGCCTCATACGCCGCCCTTTCCTCAAGGAGGGCCTGAAGATCGAACCACCCTCGCAGATGCAATACAATATTCACTCCGCGGTAGTATAGTGGTGAGTATTCCTGCCTGTCACGCAGGAGACCCGGGTTCAATTCCCGGCCGCGGAATCTTTTCTCTACCTCTCTATTCTCCTCTTCCTTGACAAATGCGCTTTCAATTGTAAACTTCTTCCCCAACGAGAAATCTTCACCTGAAAAAAAACTCTTTTATTATTGGCGTATAATAAAATGCTAAACTTTAAACTGAAGAGCGTCGCTCCGCTGTGGTCGAGACGAGACCCTTTCGAGAACATTTCATATCGATGAATTTGGAGAACACTCCGAGACTAGTACGAATTGTATAGGTTTTGACACGCCTCTCTTACGCGTTGAGTCCCTTCTACTCAAATTATAGTAAAAGTGGACAAAAACCAACAACATAAACAACAACATAAACAACAACATAAACAACAACATGAACAACAACGTGAACAACAACATAAACAACAACATAAAAAACATAGAAAAACATGTACAATAACAACAACATAAACAATAAATACAACATAAGCAACAACATGAACAACATAAACAACAACTACCCAAACTTTCCATAATTCATCCACTTAATCTGCCTCAACTCACAATATTAACCCAGCAAACTAGAAGTCAAATTCATGATCAGATTTTCTATTCCCTTCCTAACCCTACCGAGTGACATAGCTGTTTCGTGTCAACGTTTGCATAAATTTCCCCCAAAGCTCCGACGGTGTTGCTATTTAGTGAATATAGCCTTTTCTACCACCGACATATTATTTGAATATATCACACATCAAATTTCCCTGTGAGAAAATATCCACATGGTCAACTACATATGAAAATACGAAAATTCTGAGGAAAATTCTTATTGGTTTTCTGTACACTTCTACCCTAAAATTATGAAAAGCTTTAAAAACTCTTGAGCTCAGCTGAGGAAAACAAACATATATTCCAACACTATGAACAGTTACATGTGTTGACGACAAAATGAAAATTTCGAGCAATTTTTCGGGAATTTTTTTCGCATCTACACACTTCTACCCTAATTCTATAATTAGCTTTGAAAACTCCTGAGCTCAGTAGCTGAGGAAAGCGAACATATATTTCTACTCCGACACTGTTGCTTGCGACCATAAAAACACCACACGTGGGACCCACCAATAGTCTTCTCTGCCGATTCCGCCGATTCATTTCGATTCTCATCAATACTTCCACGATGATGCATTTCAAGAGACTCTGAGAAAAA
>NW_003201901.1:0-1107 GCF_000006405.1 Perkinsus marinus ATCC 50983
CCGGGGAGCTGTTGGAGAATTTGGACTACCTCTTGGTTGTGCACTGCATAACATGCATGCGATAGAGACAGTCTCGACCTCTTTTAAAGAGAGGGATCAGGTTGGAGAGCCAAGGGAGGCTCTGTGAGGGGATATGCTTATGCAGGAAACACAAGCAAATCTAGAACGCTGGCCGCATTCGGTGAAGCATTCGTATGAGCGAGCAGTTGTCTTATTCGACAAGAGGCAGCTCACGGTGGCGTATGAGCAACTGATTAAATGCAAGGAGTTGATGGAATGGAAGAGAAAAGTGGAGCCCAGACGAAGAGCATAAAGCCCATCAAAGGAGTTGGATAGCTCTCTTAGGTGAAGCACATCTCCAGGCCAAAGGAAGACCCTCTCATGGAGAGGTAATGAGCTGTACAGTGTTGGCCAGCGGTGAATGCCGGAGGGCCATGAGGAACGGCCCGCTGGTGTTGTAGAGGAACTTCTATGTTGTGTGACAGGTTGGGGCTTCCAACTACACACCCGAAAGATTCGGAACAGGGATGGGGACTATCGGCAGGATCGGGGACCGGCAGCGCCCGGTCCATCAGCCAACGGAGTGGCTCCAGTTGTGAGCAGGAGATTAATGGAATCGATGATGACATCCTATGCGTGAAGGAGCTGATAGCTCTGTGAGAGCTTTGGGAATGCACATTGCTTGTAGTCGTGCTCAGATACCAACAGAGTTCGGATTCCCAGAGGAGTACTAAGGGGAAGGGGGCACCACCACAGGTTTTACCATGCTTACTATGCCGGTGGGGTCATTTATAGTCCCGCAGTGGAGGATCTCATGGTCGCAGATTTGAAGGCTCACTCGAGCATAATAGCGATACCGAGGATACATCTGTGATGCGGTCCACTGCTATAGATGATACAAATACGATCTGCAGTGCAGCCCCGTTGGATGAATGTATAGCGACAGTTTGGCCGGTGCACGCAGACTTGTCCCTTCAGGCACGGTTTGGTGGGAAACACTTTGTGCATGTGACGAGTCTCAGCAGCCGAACGGATGATAGCGAATGAGTTTGCGATAAAGTGTCATCTCATGGCAACATTATCGTATGCTACCATGCCAAGATAAAT
>NW_003214498.1:0-1511 GCF_000006405.1 Perkinsus marinus ATCC 50983
ACGCTAACAGAGACGCAGTTTGAGCGAGTGAGCAAAACGCTAGTATATGTTCCCGCAGGGCGTAAGCTACAAGAGAGCAAATAGCCGAAACATAAAAGTAGCGCAGCGTTGTCACATACCGGCAACTGCCAATTTGTATATTTCATGCAGGAACATCACATAAGGGCAAACCTTGAAAAATGCCAGACTATATAATTACAACGCAAAACATATCAAACAGCAAATGAGCACAACTTGGCAGAATAACGAAAACGTGCGGGCGAAGCACACTTGGGCAAAAGTGCCAGCGTGTAAAACATTCCGGGGAAATGTACAATGCAGCAAAAAAAGAGCAAAAAAGAGCGACTTGCTGGAAAACACTTTTGGATTTGCTACTTTCAACATTGGGTTGCTAAAACCTATACCAGAAATTGCTAAGTTGTAAATGTGGTTGCTACTTTGTAACTGAGAAAGCAGCACATACAAAAGAGCAAAAAAGTGAGACTGTCAGAAATTATGGCATTTGGCAAATCCGCAATATTAGCAAAAAGTTGCGATTGCCGGATTGTATTACACCGATTATCCGGCACCCTCGATTAAACAAACTTCCGGGAGAAAGGGGCCGCACCTCATGACCGGTAAAATAACATACGCGGTTGAGTATGCCATAAATCGAATAGATAGTTACGTAGGTATATGAGAGTCTACGCGTGGGAGAGTATGACTAACCCAAGTCGTAGCGTAAGTTAGCCAATGTAAGGTATATAAAGAGCAATGGGAGACGGGGTTGGATTGAGAGGCGTCGCGTCTCCGCGTCACGTCTCACGTCACGTCACGTCTCACGTCACGGGCGTGCGCTACCGTATTCGACGTGCGCGTGTGGATCGCGAGTAGCGACATGCCTCCCCCCCAAAAAAATCAATAGTTGGTATTGGTACTGTTCGCATCATCGAATCGAAAGGTCATATTAGACGGATCGATAAAATCCGTCGCGGTACCATCTTCCCAACGGATGCGAATGAGCGAGTCGATGTCGTCCACTATGACTCCTTTCATTGGACCTTGACCGTTGTTTACGTCGTCGACTATAATAGGCATTCCTATCCTCGTAGGGAAGCGACAATTAAGGCAATCGGAGTGGTCCTCACCCGTGAAGCTTGAATGGCGAAGGGGGACGACGTTGTGAGGGCTCTCGACCCTGACCTGTCCATTAGGATACACTACCTGAATACCATGCGTAGAATTGCGAGTAGATGGACGTAGTAGAATGACGTGTGCTAGTCGGAAGGAATCGCCGAGCTTCTGCTTAGGATGATACACCAGGACCGGGTTACCGTAGACATACCAATGTTGATCTTCGGGCTTACTGACCTTCTTGAATAGGTACGATGAGGCACTCTTAGCTTTTAGCTCTTGCCAGACCGCAGACATATAAGCTCGCCTGAATGAGCGGCACGTCGTCACGACTGGTTGTTGCGTTGGAGTGGGCGTAGAAGTCAGTGATGGGCTACTGCATAAACCTCTATTCCTTG
>NW_003212612.1:0-1084 GCF_000006405.1 Perkinsus marinus ATCC 50983
AAGAAGAGATTCAAGGAGGCACAACCGTTGGATGGAATCCTTCCGAAGGATCCGAAGAGGAATCTCGTTTGAATGAACAGCTGAGGGAAGATCGATTAGGGAATCGCCCATGCAACGATACAAGACAGCAGAGAAGCCGTTTTTAGAGGTAAGCTCATATCCTATCAACGCAGACAAAGTCCAGCTATATATAAGGACGTTGCTTTCACTGAAGGCAAAGCTGAATAGCAACACTATCTCTCAGTATGTGACTAGTTTCAAGACATTATCGGCAATTGAGTGATACCCTCATTCAGATAGTCAGGATGAACTTCTGGTGAAGAGGGCGTTGGCCACGAAAAGTCAGAGAATCAGCGGCCGTTAGCGCTAAGGAAGCTCCAATAATCTCGGGTGAATCGGTTAGAGCTATAGTGAACTTGCAAATTACTGCTGGATCGGTAAGTGACCAGCTAAAAGTGTGAACGCTTATGAGCATGGGAATTGTAAGCAGGCTGGATGAAACTTGGAATCTAAGCGGAATGGTTATTTACGTAACACAATCAACGAATCATTTGAGAGCGATTGTTGATATTTGGAACCCGTAATTATGGATATTTGATACCCAAGGAAAGGAAAGAGAACTTGGTTGCTGATGATTTAAGAATCTTTCCTGATATACGCAAGACGACTTACGCTCGAAAGTTGGAGGAGCTTCTGCAACAGCAACATCCGACTAGATACGCGTTGCTAGATGTAGATAATGTTACCCAGCATCGTCTAACATGTACAGGAACAACACGGCTGACGCAGCAGAATGTGTCGGAGGCCAAAATCAAGGGCAGTGGTTCCTGGCGTAGTGATTGTTGGAGGATTCATGCGACTGGAGAGATAGCTGAGAATACTACAAGCTGCCTGTATTTTCTCCGGTCAGTCAATCTCTGGCTCGACAAATAAATGAGCTCAAAAACCCGTGGGAAGCAAAAAGTTATTCCAATTTCCAACGCCTGGACATTAAGTAGTTTAGGGTATTTGGAACGGGGAGGCCCAATGCAGACTTCTTAAATATATGGAATGTTTAGAGAATGCACGTATTTGATCACCATCT
>NW_003214447.1:0-4483 GCF_000006405.1 Perkinsus marinus ATCC 50983
GCGATCATATGTCATTACTAGGCTCCGAGCCTGGGTGGCGCCTATGGTAGATCTGAACTCTACCACTCCGCCACCTAGGTTACATAAATGCCCAGACTTCGAGCCCAGGCCTAGTGATCCGGAGTGATACCGAATGCAATCGACCGAGTGGAGCACTAGGATCACAGGCCTCTCCTGCACGGGCGGGATGGGTTGGGGAAGATAATCGAGGGACGGCCTCGCCAACTACATCAACAATCCCACTCATCAGTGAATACCGATACCAGAGCCTTCTTTCAGGAGGTTTACTCAACGCATATCCTATATGGTGCTTACGCAACTGGTACAATATAAAGCGGTCTTCCCAACTATCGTCGGAAGATATTCAGCGTAACTTGCACCGTGACGGGGCGATTGCGAAGTCCCGTAGTCTCTGCATTTGAGCAAGGTTTTTCGCAACATGGAAATGAAAGTAGCGGAAGTGACTTTATCTTGTAGTGTTTTCAGCATTTGAGCAAGGTTTTTCGCAACGTTTCGGAAGTAGCCGGGATCGTAATGATCTGTGGGTTATAGACATTCTTGCCAGGTGTAAAAAATGGGCAAGCTTATGTCTGTCAAACGAGCAACTCAGAGAGTTGCGGGAAACCACATCAACTTGCGGAATGTCATAAAATCCTCGCCTCCAGCACCATATCAACAACGTTGCTTGAAGCGACGTCTGACTACATTGGGGCAATTTGAACAAAAAGTGTTGAACTAGAGGTTGCTGAAATGTGTATCTTCCGTCGGGGTTCACCGCCGCAGAGTCATGGAAATCCTCAAAAGAGTAAGGTTAGAAGTCCCCAACTATCACTGCTAAAATCCCTCATAGATATCGTAAACGCGCATGCTGTGTTGTTTTCGATGAGGCAGGTGAGTCAATGATATAGACGCTCACTTTCTGAGCGCTGATTTCAGGTGGTTCGGTACTGCTCGTAGATTCAAGGCGGCATGGAGCGATGACGCATACAATTCGGAGTGGGAAGGTAGAAGGCTTTGACCACTCACTGGAGGCCGCAGCCGTCCGAGAGACTCTCGAAGAAGTGGGTATGGCCACACTGCGTCGTCCTCGATTCTCGAATGAGTTCAGGCTGGTGTGGTATGTGATGTCTTGGGCGACTTGGGGTGGATCAAATCCCATGACAAAAGCGGGCGTCCGGAGGCTAGGGTGGCACGCGGAAGAAAAAATAGAAAAATCATTTCCTTCGGAAGGAAATTTGAAGTTTGAAGGAAAAATGAAGGAAAAATACGGAAAAATATGGAAAAATAAATTTTTCCGCTTGGCCTGCCAAGTTCGGCAGGCCAGAGCGTCACTGTTTCATTCGATCAGGCTGCTAGCAAATGATTCGCACTTACCAATCATGTTTCATAGCTTGATTAGATGTAACTGATCCAAAGCGTTACAAGATTTGTGAGATCTCCACACTGGATGAGCCAGGGCGTGCGCTAAAGTTCCGCCGCTGAACAATCGCGCTTTCTATTGGAAAGTTTCCAACGCTCGGAGATTAGAGCTGTCGTTGAACATTTCTTGATTGATTCTTTAATGTCTGCATTTATTCGTTACCATCAGCACTTCTGACTCTGTTATATCGTCCCCATCATGTATGCCAGCCTCATTCTTTCTCGACTGAGGGGATTGTCGAAAACTTTTGCGCTCATATCAGCAAGAAACGGATAGATAGTACTTATCCGTTTGTTTTGGAGTATGCTACGTTGATATTTCACCGTGCTGTGCTTGTGGGAATGCAGCATTTTTCCACTTGAATAAAATGATCATGGTGCGAACTTCGCATTGCGAAGTGCCCTGCAATAACTGGAAGTTTCAGTCCGAAACCGCAAGCTGGGCCTTCCAGTGAAAGTGCGAATCGAATTCTCGCTCGCCACAAAAATCTTTGATCATCTTGGCGAGCAAGGTTTCCCTATACTCAGTCTAACCGAGACCACTAACACAGGCATATATCCCAGGCATCACCTGGTGTGAGACCTCTCGTTTTTTGGGATTTTTTTGCCCATTTATGGTCGTCTCGGAAATTTTTTCTTTATTTTTCCTTATTTTTCCTATTTTTCCTGCTCGAAAGAATTTTCTAAATTTCCTTCATCTTTCCGAAGGAAATGGGAGGAAAAAATGACCTGCAAAATTACCTAGATTCCGCAAAGAGGCGGCGTGTAACACGAGAGTCGCAGGACCAGCCGATAAGAGTGCCCGTGAATCTGCCGAACTGCGAGCTGCGAGTCCGTGTTTACGAGGTTCAATGCTGCTGGGAAAGAGCGCCAGCTTGAGTCCTAGCGATCAGGATGTTTGGAATAAAACGAGAGAGAAAGAACTTCGTTATATTAAGGCGGTTAATATATGTATCGACCAAGGAGGTGGAGCGGGACCTAGGATCTATTCAAAAAGGATAATTCTCTCTAAAGATGGGACGGCTAATGAAGCTTCTTCTCTGGCTGAACTTAGAACTGATGAGTTGCCTGTAGATCAGACTTCTGCTTTGAAAGCAGTGCTTTCGTACGTTGCGCCGGTGGACTCGGTGATGAGTATGCGAGCGATTGTCCCGGCATTGCCCATATTTTGAAGGCTCCTGCATGGTCTGTCGTCTCTCCTCATCAGCGTGAATCGGAGGAACTAGAAGTGGTATGGTCTTTCGTGGATCAATGTATGCTAAGGAAGACTTCCTTAGGAAGTACGGTGCAGGGGCTTTGTCACGCGCGGCTCCCTCCCCACTACTCGATCCAGAAGCTCCTGCAACCAGTAAAAAGAAGAACAAGGAGTGGGTATCAACTATCAGCGCTGCGACATTGCTAGCGTGGAACATAAGCCTGACGAGATCTAGGATTCTCTCGAAAGCTGCGTTGGATCTCCTGCGGCTCGTGCTGGGTGTGAATGGAATTAGTAACCATGATAGAGATGCATTGACATCATCGGGGTGAGAAAGGAGTTGTACTGAAATCTCGGAGGCTTCAATGCGCAGTGCACTGTACTCTCCAAGATGACCGCGGAAGCGTCACGCTATCCGCGACTGATTCTGGCATATCAAAAAAACTAAATGGTGAATGCTGAGAGCTACTGTCGTGTAAACTACGACGAGGCTTATAGTTAGTAAATCTTGTCAACTATTAGCCGTATTAGGTCTCAAACCCATTACTTTAGAGCAGCTTTTTCCTGTTGTATCTGTTCGCGTCTGGCAGTGGTAGCTTGCAGGGAGCTGCTCGATAGCCTTAATCTCTCAAATCTATGCAGTCATTTTCCTCACTTTTCAACTCGTGTAGTTGAATTTTCTCGAAGTCCTCCGAATATGCTTCTTAACGATAAAGCTTTATGCGGAGTTCTCAGCCTGCCAACGATCGTCGAGCGTCGCTCGACAAGAACCTTGAAGAGTATCTACAGTTACCTTAAGAGTATCCTAGTGTACGCTCTTTTCTGGAGAAATACTTCTCATGCGCGGATGATATCCCTCCAGGAGAGGGAAGCCAGCAAGCTCGGGTTATGCGAGTGAAGAAAGAGCTCCACTGCGACGAGATCGAGTGGGCTCCCGCTCCGCATCGCCAAGTGCCGAGTCCCGTGATGAGATCGGCGACTGATGGCAAAATTCTCGAGATGCATGATCGGCATACACAATCGGCGACATTCGCCCCTGGCTTGACCAGTGGGCAGAATGCCCCGCTATGGAGTTGCCATAGCGAGCAAGAGTTAGCGAGATCGAGAATTGTGTTTGGACCGCACCTGGCTGGCTCGTCTGATGCTGTTTGATTTGCACCGAAATACTCAGATGAATCAGCGGCCTTTGTGAGGGCACTTCACGGATGTAGCATCGGTGTAAGCGTCCCAGGAAGCTACTGCGTACCCCGCCAAGCCCCTCCCCTGTCTGAATGCCGTTTGTGGCACTTTTTGTCAACGGCATTAGCTTTCTGCGGCAGACAAGGCTGCGTACTGCACTCTGCGTACAACGACAATGAGGATTGACCCGCCGTGGACCATATATATCCGCGCCGTCTGGCTGGCTCCACTCGCTGGGATGAATTGGGCCAAAGAAGTCAAGAGCCTTATCAAGCACCAGGAGTACCATGCTTCTCATGGTGAGACTCTCACCATGCTCTGGAATGCCCTTTTGAAGCTGATTGTTACTCTGGTCGCTATGATATTACATCACCCTTGGTTGTTATTGTCGATCCCTGCTTCCGTGGGCGTAGAACGGCAGAGATACTTCCATCCAATGACAACCAGAAGACCTCAACTTCAGCTCCTCTGGACTCACTGCCAGAAGAGATAAAGGAAGTCGTTCGCGAGTTGAGAAGACTTTATGCGGAGCGCTGGCGGATGCCACGTAGGCCGCTTACAGCTGGGTTTGGCATGATTGGGGCTTACCTGCAGCCATTTACCGGAAGGCTTATAGTCTACCAGCGTCTGAAATCTTGGGCGCCTGTCGACTTTCTCGGGAGTGTGTTCACGCTTGGAGTCAATCAATCG
>NW_003214447.1:4583-6378 GCF_000006405.1 Perkinsus marinus ATCC 50983
AAGTAGCGAGCTCGTAATCGATCTTCTTGCGAGGTAGTCTCGATGACACTCTTTTGTAACGGAGCGCATGCAGCAACGGGAACATTGAAAAAAACTTATACGATGTTTTCCATTTCAAGACTGTGGGGAAATATACATATGTTGCCGCAGAAATTTTACGCGATTTTTATTGATTTCTGGAGTATACTTCTGCTACAGGAATTCATATATAAACTCCTGAGCTCAGTCGTTGAGGAAAGCGAACATATATTTCCCTCTCGAACACTGGAGTTTCACCCGTTTTACGCGAAGTGGCGTAAAATTCCGCGAAAAACGCGATGATATTCGCGGTGATATGCAGTAATCACTAGGGTGAACCTCCAACGTAACAATGGCTATGAACATGTGATGTGATGAGAGTACCCGTTTGGAACTGTTCACTATAATTTGTCCTCCAAAGTAACACACATTTGCATATCAAATTCACACACACTGTACAACACAACCATAGTAGTATTAGAAATGAAAATAAAATCAGCATTTTTCACGGAGTTTCACTATCAAGAATCGGCGCATACAGAGATCGACTTCGTCGCCGCTCTTTCCAGCTCTGTAGTAGTTCACTCAACGCTCTACTACAAATGATCATAATAATCACAACCACATACGCACAACACAGTAATGGTATTAGATCACCAAGTAGAGTAGCAATAGTAGACATACCCTTGAGGTTCACTTTCGCCACCAGAACTTTTTCAATTGCTTCAATGCTTTGAAACTCCGTTAAAATTTTTCCAGAACCGTCAATAATCGCTGAGTCCCAAGCCCCGTCGGCTTTCACAATGGGAATGTTATTTTCGATCGCTCGAAATACACTAACACCGTAGTGGTTCCTCATAGAGCTCCAATCGTTTGAGGGGTTCACTATTATCGACGCACCGAGACCAGCAACTGTTCTCACAGTAGTGGGGAAATCCATATCATAACAAATAAGTGTACTGGCTTTTCCTAGAGTGTTAGCCACTGACAATTCCGGTTGGGAACTACTGAGCACACTGGGGAGCTCGAAAACCGGAAAACCATATTTCGCAGAACTTCTCTCCCCAGCTATCCAAAACGGGCATTGCTTTCCGTAAACACTTACAATAGAACCTCCATTATCAATAGTGATGGCAAGATTTTCACAAGGCTTAACCGTCGCACCAATCGTAAGAACAACACCAAGTCGTTTTACAACGGGGGCGATCTCTTTATCCAAGAACAGTTGTAGACTCTGTTGGTCGTTGAAACCACTAAGCCAGGCTTCCGGCCATACAATGAGCTTCGCTCCGCTGTTAATTGCAGCAGATTCAGTAAGATTCAGCATTCTGTGTACACTACCGTTGCATGGAAGTCTACCACCAACGTGAATGATCTCTTTGCGACCACCGCAAGCGCTGGGGAGCAGATTTCCCGGAGTTACGGTAGCAACAATAATACTTTCCTGATCTGTGTTGTTATTGTTATATAAAATCAATAAGCTCAGCGCCAGGTAAAAAACAACAGCAATAAATATTTTAATAGCACCATTTTTCCGCCCCTCTCGAGTAGCATCCAACAGAGAAGCTACGTAGAGGTTGAAGTAGATCAACACCATTTCTATTCCGAAGACTCCTATTATAGACGCTGGTTGTACCAACCATGGAACCACATATAGTGACTCGCTGAGGAGTTCAAAAGTGCCGATTTGAGCGCATATGGTAAACCACAGTGCGGTCCATAGTATACAATAACGTAATGGTAGCGTAGTTGAGGGAGTGTTGGTATGAACTGCCTT
>NW_003211782.1:0-1016 GCF_000006405.1 Perkinsus marinus ATCC 50983
TATACTGGAAACCCAAAAAAGGATGGTGGGCATCTGTCATCAGTCCGACTCGAGAACGATTTTATTAGGTACTACAATTACCACAATTCTAATGTTCGGAATAAGCGAGCAGAATGCTACTTCAATGGTACAACATCGCCTGTGAAAGATCGACATGTGATGGAAGAGCTACTACAAACAGTAGCCATTGTTATGGATATTGATGGGTAGGTGTTTGAATCTGATTTAATGAATCACCAATAGTGAGGTTGCGCTCAGGAGAATTCCCGCTCCCGTCGGGGATAAGCGCCCTGATTCCCGGACCGACGACGCGGCTGTCGAAGTACTCGGCATGGGGGAGGCACTGCTCGAGGATATTCGGAAATACCAGTCATCACGTGAACAGAGGAACCGAAGTGAACGTCCCAAAATTAATGTGTCACAAACCTAAGTACGGTCCCGGAAGTTCTCCGAAGAACATGACCTCATGGAGATCACTGACGAACATCGGGATCGCGTCGAGGTGCGTATATTTGCGGGACGGGATAATATGTGAAGTTTTGCTCGTTTCAGGACGTCATGAAAACAGCGGGTGTGACGGCGGATGAGTTGAAAGACAGTGTTCCGACAAAAGAACTAATCAAATCATTGCGCATGAGGTTCGGAGTGTACTGGCACGCAAACAGAGGATGGTAAGGGTTGGGGAATAAACCACATTGTGCGTGTTAAGTCTGAGATTCAGGTTGGACGGTTCGACTCGAACCGGATATCAGTCACAGTTAATGAAACTTGTCTTAGGTACTACTATTACCGGAATCTATATGGAGGGAAGAGGCCTTCCACGGCGTACACTAACAGTACGAGGGAAGATAGCAAAAGGGATACGTTCGATGACCTTGTTCGAGTAGTGGCTGTTGTTACGTATCTGGACACGTACGATAACTACTGATGATACTCTGTCTATGATAGCAGATCAGACTGCCGTGGAGTCTGATGCAGTGAGAGACACTCTGTGCCCGATACTGATGTCGCTGTAT
>NW_003215993.1:0-911 GCF_000006405.1 Perkinsus marinus ATCC 50983
CTGCGTCAACTTTTTCATACGCGTCAGTACTTGTTCAAGGGCTCCTCGTGCCTCTCACTGAAGTTCTCGAGATGCATCTTCAACTTGAGAATATAGAGCACAAGAGGCAACTGAAGTGAAAGCACCTCGCGTAAGGTGTAAGTCTCCTTGTCCATCGTTCCTAAATCAGAGGTGCACCTTGAGGAGCGTTTCTCGTGAAATCTCACTGCATGCTTCTGCTCTGAGCAACAACGAGCTTAAGAGTTCTGGACCAAACAGCGGGTTATCTAACTTCTAACTCTAAGTCAGATCAGTTTAAAGGCTATAGAGCCTGCATGAACGAATGATTTGCCATCTCGATCTGCAATTCATGAAATCGATTTGCTACTACCCGACTAGGTCCATAACCGTTTGCTCGACTCGCTCCAATCTATTTAATGCAGTGTATTATTGAGCCGAATTTTGGACGACACTGTTGTATCATGCGTTCATATGACTGGACAGGGCGCAGTATAGCATACAGTCGCATTGAATCACCATGTTCTAGATACTATCTCAATTTCATCCACACTAACATCTAATGATCAGATTGTGCTCTAGGGCGGCTCTGCGTTGTGTCCTTGCTATCACACGACCCGCTAACGGACTCGTGTCCTCAAGTTACTCGAAAGTACAACTCGAACCCGTATTACGCCACGCTACTTATTTGTCCTCGAGCCAACAAATTCGGCAGTAGATCCGAAGTATAGAATTTTAGGAGCGAAAGGGACGATAGACCCAGGAGCGAGACGCACACACTTATGTTTACCGAAGGGTAGAAGAGCGAGGCGAGATTGCATACCAACTAATAAGTGGCGGAGTGGGTTAAGCGGATGAGAGCCGCCAGCTATCACCCAGGAGGCGAAGTATACCTTACCTTGTGGCTCGAAGGG
>NW_003214125.1:0-947 GCF_000006405.1 Perkinsus marinus ATCC 50983
CCAACGAGAAAAACGGCTTCGGCGGGTCCCCAGTATGGATATCATCTCTATCAGAAGCTGAACATGGAGCAGAAGAAGTGTTTCGAGGACTTAGTCCAGGAATACCTCGATTCCCGATGGTGGCGACCAGAGCACGGTGCCCCGGGTGCCGCGAGGGCTCTTCCGCCAAGCCAAGTGTTTCTTCTCACAAAAGCCAAGAAACCACGGCTCGTAATTGATTGTAGACCACTAAACAAGCTGTTTGAGCGGAGTTCATCTCCCTCCCTGAAGATCTGGATCCTGCTAATGAACTTGCGAATGCTAGGACCGGAAAAGACTGTATTTATTGACATGAAATCTGCGTTCTATCGCATAAAACAAAATCCGCCCTTGACTATTAGAGCGCATAAAGGGTGGGCTACCATGAGGATGCCCTTTGGGGTAAAGTGGGGCCCAGCTGGCCTTTATTCGTCTCTTGGAACATCGTTAGAAGCTGCCGAAGTTGACCCTAGGCTGGTAACTCTATTTATCTACATGCTAGTGTTGCTCTTCGTTGACGACTTAACAGTCGCCGGAAAGCATATAGGAGCTGCTCTGAGGATTGTGATCATCCTCTTGCGTTTCATGGGATTCGCAATTGCAAATAGCAAATTCGAGGCTATCTCCTCTGTCGAAAATGATGAAGATTTAGCCGAAATCGGAGTACCGATAGTAGACCAGGCTGAGTTATTGAGTTGCAAGCTGGCGTACAAAAAATTGCAGGATAAAACTCCTGTACTATGTATAGACTGCTGTAGAAGTGCTCGGCTCGAAAAGTGCCAAGAATGGCTAAGAGCCAAGTCTCTCCCTACTAGAGCGGATATGTATTCCCTAGCAGGGAACCTCGCTTATGATTCCCTGAGATTACATCCAGAAGAAAGGATATTGGCCGATGAAATCCGTGCAATGACAGCAGGCTGGCCAGGATG
>NW_003209097.1:0-2724 GCF_000006405.1 Perkinsus marinus ATCC 50983
ACTTACATTAGTTATTTATTTGGTAATGCGTTTAAGTGTGAGAGTGATCGATGTAGAGTTCGATATTGAAGTTGGTAAAGGACTACAACATGCTCGTTGGTTGGGGTTATTGGCAGCTACAAGGTACGTAACGAGGACCAGGTCTACGAGTACGAGTACGAAATAAACGAGCTATTAATAGATATAATAATCTAATCAATTATTATTGTATATGCTAGATATCCCCGTATTAAATAATCTCGGTCGTGTTCCCCGCGAGATGGTATGTAATAATGTGCCAAGATACGCTGAGCTATCGCCTGGTCCCGCCGCCTTCTTGATCCCAACTGCTGTCAAGACCGTAGAGGGGCGTTTAATACAACCACACCAAAGTCTTAAGGAAGCTCTTGCTGATGGGGGTGAGTGCATCATCATCATAAGGATCATGACGATCGGTTCAATTTGTTATGGTATACCAAGGAGTATATAATTCTCTACGACGACAGTCGTGTGAACTCAACAACTCATCTTCATATTTTGAGCATAATGACCTATACTCCTATCGAATAGTGATGGGTGACACCGATATTAATCTATTACGATTCTTTATCGTCATGATCAATGGATTCATAGGCTAGTAGTCGAACTCTGATAACTGGACCAACCACAATTACATACACTGAATGATGATGTTCACAACCACGGTTTCATTCCTTGGAATATATAAGCTCTGTCTATGTTTTAGATTTCTAGGATACTATCTTATGTATGTGTATATGTTTTAGGAGATACACTCGTGGTTGAATTAGCTATCCGTGGCGATGCTCTATCAAAGATGGTTAGTCGTGATGACACTGTGTAAGACTGGGAGGAGGTCGTGGGTTCGAATCCCAGCTATGGTGTTATGTTAGTTATCCAAGCCTCAAACCAGCAGCCATAGAAGGGACATGTAATGCGTCGTTTGGAAACCAATTAGATACTTGGCGAGAAGTGATCATCATCATCATGCTAGCATTCGCCTTATATCTTTGTTGTGATTATCAGGAAGCCTATGGACACGAATCGAATCTTATCCGATGTTGTATTAGATGGACACCTAGTAAACAACAACATCCTAGTGAGATTCCTATTAAAGTAAGTTGATAATAACATTTTAAATATCGTAAAATATATAATCTTCATCCGACAAATCTCTGTATATCCATTTGATTTTTCACGGTATTTTCCTCGACATTGTTTTATTGATTAAATCCTAGTTGATTTTCGATTAATGATTGATCATACGAATTGAATAAGTCGATATTGTTTGCAACACTGTGCTAGGTTTATCCATTCAAGTAGTACGTCGTCGTCGTCGACTGTGAATGATGTTGTATCCCACTAACTCGTCTTGTGATAGATAAAGGGTACCTATCTAATAGATGATAAATGGGTGGGACTATTCCCTCAAGCCGAGTTTGGCGGTCCATTTGATGATATACCACTAGAAGGCATCAAGAGAGGGGATGCCACTGGTTATCATTGGGTAGTAGTAGTAGTATTATAATTAGTTACTCTCCTCACATACACTTATCTTCTGCTCAGAATGCTATGCTTCTCCGTCCTCCTGGAACGGCTCTCTTCAAAGTAAATATCAAGTTTCCTATCGCAGACATGTCTTCTTCTTATGTGATCATTAATACCATGTGTTTAGTTCGTCCTTCCCAATAGTGATGAGGTTGTATGTGAAGCCCTGCCCAAGATTGGAAAGACCGAGAAGGAGGAGGGAATACATAATATTATTCACTTCAAATGGGATGTACTACCGAGTTGTAGGCCAACTCTCATCATACGCTTTTTACGCACTACCCTGCAGAATAATCGACAATATTCACGAAATGTATATGATGATCCGAATAATATTATTATTAATACCATACTCCGAAAACATTCTTATCATAATCATCATCATCATCGTTGTTGTTGTTGTTGTCCTTAGGCACCAATAACAGAGGATCCTCAGTGTGTGTTTGATAAGACAAGTACAGATGTTAGCAGTGCAGATGATGAAAGACCTACGGTGAGGACAATCCATCACGCGCTTTGCATATACCATAATTTTAATAATTCATCAACTGGAAAAATTTACGGCACTCTTGTCGCCGTATCTGGTCATCATCATTATTTGAGCAGGATCCTCGATTTAAAGAAGATTGGGGAAAGTTGAAGTTGTCTTGGTTAATCGAGGAAGATGAGGTTAACGTGAAGGTGGTATCGAGTTCGATCCCGGGTATTCCTGCATATTCCCTTAGGATGTCCTTATCGAGTTCTATGAAGTCCTTATTGATCTCTTTGACTCATATGCCTTCCTGGGAATACCAAGTGAGGAGGAGAGTGTGACAATATGATGCATACTATCGAGATTTATTCAATTACACACAAACTGGTTTTCAATCTGCTTTGAATAACAGATTACCAAATAAGAACTTCTACATGCACTAACACATACTACTTGAGTATGTGTAGTACATATGTACATAGTATACAGCGTTGGTGGGCATCTGGGGAAGGATCCATATCAATAAAGCTAGTGTAGGCCTAGCTGCTGAGCTGAATATTCATAACAATATATCTTAATGTGCATATAAGTTGACGACGACGATACTGCATGTATCCTGGATAGCAGGCTTATCATCATCATCATCCAACGACCTAACTTATCCATTACAATGTTTTGCCGGAAGTGTAGGAATATCCCTTAGGTGG
>NW_003216941.1:0-1487 GCF_000006405.1 Perkinsus marinus ATCC 50983
GAAGTCCAGTGGCACAAGCTGTGTTTTGCTAGTGGCCCAGTGCCAAACTCCAAAGGTAGCTTATGAAGGGGCGGCCCTGTTGTTGACTGCTGTGTTCAGGATCATGAGTTGGAGAGTGCATCGGATGAGTTGCGGAAGTTGATGTTGGAGGTTGGCCTCATTGATGAGGCTAGTCTAGAAGAGACCAGGAAGAAGTTTAGGGAGGCGAACAAGGTGGGAAGTGTGGAGGGAGTGGTATTGGAATTCCTCTCTGGTCAGTTCATGCAGGACCAGACAGCAGCTGCGGCAGGCGGTGTGCAGGGAGCTCCTCCTTCGGATGGGCGTACCGAAGCCACTCGAGCTAGGCTCCAAAAGAAGCTCGAGAGCAGGCAGGCTGCAGAGAAGGCAGCTGCTACTGTGGAGGAGGCGGGGGGCAGCGCTAATGGTAGGGTGGAGGGATGATGGATAGGGATGATGGGGTTTAGGTAAGAAGGCCTCGAAGAAGAAGAGTAATAAGAAGAAGTCAGATGTGAGCAAAGCCAGCGAGGGTAGTCTAGAAGAGGCGAAGGTGGGCAGTACACCTACGGAGGAAACGCGTGGGGAAAACTCAAGTGAAGATGAGAAGGCAAGAGTGAATGAAGAAGGTAGTGGCATCACTATGGAGGACTCGATAAACTATGAGAAGCTGTTGTCTGTCGGACTGGTGGTCGCCGCTGCTGCTGTCGGAGGTGTTATACTGTATCGCAAGTATTTTAGTAAGAAAGAGTGATTAGTTTCATATCTTGCACTCTTGCATTTCTTCAACGCAACTGAGAATCCTACCAACTACTGTTCCTTGTCGTATATTTACAGACACTTCATCATCCCATCATCGCGGGTTGTTGTTGTTGTTGTTGTTTAATTTTATGGGGCGGTGGTCAGATTGATTTTGTATGAATGGGCGTTAATGGTCTATGGGCTACCCTCAGTAAAGGGCATCCACACATCTTCACTCGAATCCCCCTGCCTCCCTATGCTGCTAGTAACATCACTCGTAGTAGCCTATTAGAAGGACGCCAGCTGTATGTTGATGCTACCATGTTCCTTTATCGATTCACTTCTTCATCGCGACGATTGTCTATGACACAAGTCATGGACAGATTCAGTCGGCTCAGTTTCGCGTTGAAGCTCCTGTCGGGCCGTAGACCGATATTCGTATTAGATGCGAAACTCTCTAAGATAAAGCAACGGCATTGTTTGAATCAGCGTTGGGCAGTGAGGACGGCCTATGCTGCTGCTGCTCTAGCCAAGGTGGAGAAGGAGTACAGTGATGAAGAGGAAACAGGGAGGGGTGTCGCCGCCACCCCCACCTCCTCCAGCTCATGTTGATCTACGTTTGGGTGTGTGGTGGACCTGTATGTGGCGTAACTTCTTCGCACGAGGCCTGTCCCTGTGTAGAGCACCGGATGGATGGGACGCTGAAGGCAGTGTGTGCAAAGTTGGCAGCGAGATGTAATGGTGTTGTGGTG
>NW_003203821.1:0-5390 GCF_000006405.1 Perkinsus marinus ATCC 50983
AATTTTTTAGTATCATTCGATAGAGCATACCGTGAGGAGTGATAATATACAGATATCTACGTTGTAACCATATTTGCATATATATGCAAATATGGTCAACCACATATGTTGGTGACAATATTCAAGACTCGTTTTCTCAATTCGAGTCACCTCTGCCCATCACCAGACAGTTGGTTGGGAGTGTGGGAGAGGGCCAAACACTGTGAACCCGAACCCTCTCCGGGTCTCACCTTGGGCCCTAGGTTCACAGATCATGTTTGGTCACACTAACTACGTCACGGGATATGTTTCCATATGCTAGCGTCCCCCAACCAACTTGGGACAAGACTTAAACAAAGGAAAGAACGAGACTGGTTCGTGGGTGGAACCATCTGAGTCTCACAACATACGCTTCGATCGATAACATCAGAATACACCAACATATTTCTCATTTCGTGCACTTGCTTGAACTTACTTTCTAACAAAACCTTCACGGAAACTCTAGGGAAATTTCGGGGAATTCTCATTGGTTTCTGTACATTTCTACCCTAGTTCATATGTAGACTTCTATCACTAGTGAGGAAACTCCCAAGCTCAGCTGAGGAAAGTGAACACAGAGTTAAACACTGCTCGCCAAACCAGATCAAAAGCCTCTATGCAAGTGAAAGTGAAGTTGCACACACGAAGTACAACATCAACCTACCCTATGCGAGGAGAGCGATGCCCGATCTGTGAACAGTCGTTCATACGCCTTATACTCCTCATCCGTCTCGACTCTATCATAAAACTCCCAAGGCATTCTAGCCGTGACCACCGCCGACTTTCCAGCACAATAAACACAGTCTTCTAGAGCGCTATGTTCTGTCGGATTAAAGCCATAGACCCTCCCCGAAAACTTATTAGCAGCCGCTTGGACCCTCCTCCCACTGCTCATCACCCCTTCGCGAATCGCTACCATACCCAAATCCAGCTTAGGCAATACCGGTTTACGTGGTCTCCTATGCGGCGACCAACGCCGAATACGTTTTCCCCTAAAACGACCCTATATACGCCTATACGTTTCCCATCCATTCAAGTACCGTACCATCGCCACCAATCCCCCTCCTTTTGATGCCCCCCAACTACAGCACCTTCCTCGGGCGTGCGCGCTTCCAACGACGACGACGTCGGTGCGCTCCTAGAAGTAACCTCACTCGTCCTCCCTGTAGAGTTGGTTGCCGGCCGTCGGTCTGCGACGACAAGGCGTTTACATCAGCAAGCAAAATTCATAAAACGCTTCCTCACTTTTATTAGGTGCCCACACCGTTAAATTTGAGAGGATAACACCACCCAGACCAGCACCAGATACATCTAAAAAACCAACACCATACCACTCCTCCGCCACTTCACCACCTCCCTACTCTGCCCAGCTATCTCCATATGCTTCGCAAATGCTCCCGTCCTCTCCATCAGCCTAGTATGCTTTACCTCTAGTTCATCCCGGTCCACCGGTGCTATCCGACCCATATCCCTCTCACTGAATTGGACCCCTCCACGACCCCCGTCATCATCTTCAGCACCATCCAACCGGGAAGCGGTAACCATTATAACAACAACAAAACTGTATTAAAATTCACAACCGCTATTTCCCTCAAAAATAACAAGTGATAGGGACGCGCAGTAGTACGGCATGTAGTATACAGAAATCACCATTGAGTCTGAACATGCCCTCGGGCCGGTCATAACGCCAGAGCTGGCGAAGCGCCTGTGGCCCTAGGGGATACAACAACAACAACTATTTCATCCCTATCCTCTGAAGAGAACCAGAAATACCACTAAGTTAACCCAATAATATCAACAATACATATCATAAACCCGATGCCATATGAAACCTAAAAGCCTCAGTCTAAACAGGAGAGTATCATCACCAGCATAAACCCGATATTGTTGAACGCATCATAGCCCATCTCGGAACACGGAAACCAGTACGAGTCGATGTGCGTTCCCTTGACATAAACAGTATAGAAAATCAACATAATAAATCTTCATCGTCATCACACTCAAAAGTTTACAGGGGGAATTTCACCAACTATAAATTGATATTTTCATATCTTCACTTTTCAGCCTCCGCCAGCTTAGCTCGGACCACGTCTTTCAGCTTCTGCAAATCCTTATTGAAATTTCTCAGACCCTCTGCCAACTTCTCCGTAGCACAGGCGTCTTCGTTGAGCATCCAACGGAACTCAGGCTCAGTAAGGTCGGCCAGCTTGTCGGTATCAGCCACAGCCCTCTCCGGGTCTAGATACCTCTTCATACCGCTCACATCAGTATTGTCCTGAAGCTCCTTGAGCAGCTTTGGTGAGATAGTAAGCTTATCACAACCAGCAAGGCCACGGATCTCATCCGTGTTACGGAAGGAAGCGCCCATAACAATGGTATTGTAGCCGTACTTCTTGTAGTAGTTATAGATCTTCCTCACTGATTGAACACCCGGGTCCTCGTCCATAGAGTACGAGGCCTTTCCAGTGCTCTTCTTATACCAGTCGAGAATGCGGCCAACAAAGGGCGAGATGAGGGTGGCACCAGCTTGGGCAGCTCCAACGGCCTAAGATGTGAATCTTAAGGTCGACCATGCAAGATACAAAATAGGCCCATTACCTGGGCAAATGAGAAGAGGAGAGTCATATTGCAATGAATTCCCTCCTTCTCAAGCTCCTTACACGCCTGAATGCACTCCCACGTCGAAGCCATCTTGATGAGAATACGATCACGAGAGATGCCCATGGACTCATACCTGAACAAAATCCATACCACACCAATTCCAACTCTTCCCCCCTACATGCTGATGATCTTTCTTGCTTTATTAAGACTAGCCTGTCTGTCGAAGGACAAGTTGGCATCGCACTCAGTCGAGACATAACCATCGACGATCTGCAGAATCTCGAAACCGAAGCTCACGGCCAACTGGTCACAGACCTAGCATAGATGCACTCAGAAGAGATCAAGTAGAAAGCTCTTACCTCGTCAACCAGGGCTTCTCCGGTGAGATTCTGAGCTTGAGCGTTCTTGATGGCCTTGGTCATCACATGTGCATACTCGGGCATCTGAGCCGCCTGGTACAGCAGAGTAGGGTTGGTAGTAGCATCATCAGGACGGAACTGTTTGATCTTATCGAAATCACCTAAGTCGAAATAAACTTTGTTAGACGCATTCACCACCAGCCTATGGGGGAAAATCCAATTATGGAGAGCCACCAGAGGCTTGGCCCTCAGAAGAGTACTGTAGGACTTGCAAAAGGTATAGCTCCGAGATCCACTCTTCTCACCTGTATCAGCCACAACAGAAGTCATGTTCTTCAAGGCCTCCAACTGGTTCGAAGCGTCCAGTGTCTTAGCTTTCTTCGGTGAAGAAGCGGCGGGATGGGCACCTGCAAGATTCTTAGGGGAAGGCATTATGACTACTATAAATAACTGCTCGAGGACGACGTCTTTTTGTGAAACAGAATTATCCACGTAGTCTGGCATGGTAGATTATACGAGTCACAAGTGCAACAACGTTCATCATCAACAGCCTTAACTAGTCAAACGAATAAACAGAGCTCCCCCAGGGAGACGGGCTGAAAAATGGTACGTAGTATTAGTGCGAAGGTTGAGGACGAGGTAATAAACTCACTTACAATGGAGACAGAAGAGCTTTTTTTTCGTCCCACTACGGAGCTGAGGGATGGGGCGCGCGCGGTTGAATCTTAGCGGAGCGAAGCGCAAAATGAAACTTTCGTCTGTCAGCTCACAAACCTCCGTTTCTCTGGAGGATCTGTTCATTCGCTTGAGTGTTAAAAGTTGATGAAATTTTCATTAATCAGATTTCGTGCTGAATTCTGTTCCCTTAACAAAGTTCTCGTAAATTGTACAATTGAGCCGCGCTGATGGACATTATCAAACAAATAGGATGACTTGTTCACACAGAAATGTCTTCAGCCTTTTACTCCCCTCTCCCTATGTCCTCTCCCCTAGCCGTCACCATTACTGCATCTCGTCGTAGTCGAAGACTGAGTCTCGCCTCTGTCGAAGATGCCCAGGAGGTTGCTGATAATGATGACAACAGGCATGTCCCTTTCCCTCTACTCTACCCGTATTGGTCTCCCCCCTCAGAGGCTTCGTATCCTGCAGCCTCCTAGAGCTACTCGCATCTTCATCAACCAGCAAGGAGAATACTTTCAGTACACCTTCCACCTGGGCTCTGATCGGGCCTACTCCGTATCTTGCCAGGGAGCGACCTAGATTCCCCCGACAGCAGGGAGGCGAACCCCGCATTGACACGTTCGTCCTCTCGCCGTGGCAGTCGACGCTTTTCCATCGGTTCTACTACCGACAAGATGATGCACAAGCAAGAGAGCTTCGGCGACAAGGACCTACTGTGAGCTCAACTGCAAGTGCTCCTTCCACAAACGTCTTCAGAGCCCAAGGCGACTCTGATCATTTCCGAAGCAGTCTGGTGGGTTTCGCATGCAAGAAGGGACTCAAACCTGTCAGTGAGTGCTGTCTCTGGCCTTTCGCATTCACTTCATCGTCGCCCTCAGGTCCCAATCAGGACTCCTTCCTGGTAATTCGTGTTGAAGGCGATGTGTCCATTTATGGCGTGTTCGACGGTCACGGCAAGAAGGGCCACGACGTGAGCAACTTCGTCAAGGAGTACCTCCCCAAGCATCTCGTTGGTGTACTAGCCTTTCCTCGACCTACATACACTTGTATTCATCGCGATCAGCACCCCTCCTTTCGGTCGGACCCTCGTACTGCACTCCGTGATGCGTTTCTGGCCACCCAGCAGATGCTCGAAATGACCACACGTGACGGCACATTGGACGCTGCTGTTTCCGGGACTACCTGTAACCGTTTACCCGTCGGGTTTGGGGCTTCTACTCGCTGGTCTCAGGCACGGTCGTCCTTCATTTCGAGAAGGATGATGATGAGGCCACACTGTCAGGCGGTCAATGCCTCTACGTCGCCCATGTTGGGGACAGCCGTTGTGTCCTCGCCCAGAGGAGCTCAGCCAATGGAAGTCTCCTTGCTGTTGATCTCACCTCGGATCACAAGCCAGGTCGATGATCCTTCCCTCGAGGGCACCATGTGTATGCTCATTTCAGATTTGCCGCTAGAGAGAGCCCGCATCATTGCACGTGGTGGTGCCGTTCACAAACGCCCACATGATGTCAGCCATCGGGTTTACGTACAAGGCAAACCCTATCCAGGTTTAGCCATGTCCAGAGCACTTGGTGAGTTGTCTCTCTGAGCAACTCCGCATCTTATCCCTCTCAGGGGACCTCGTTGGTTACTATGATGCGGGGGTGTCGGCCGAACCGGAGACCATCCGTCGGAACTACAAAATGAAGATCAAGTGTGTCCTTGGATAGCGCGCGAGATCTACCAAAGCGA
>NW_003203821.1:5490-8737 GCF_000006405.1 Perkinsus marinus ATCC 50983
GCGTAACCGCTGGGATAGTTGTATACCGAAGCCACCGTTCGAGCCCAGAAGAGACCGACCTTAGGAGAACCGTCTGATGCTTACTGGTGTTGGAAAATATGCATATGGTCAACCACATGTGCTGGTGACAATATGGAAATTCCGAGGGAATTCCGTAGAATTCGTATTAGTTTCTGAACACTTCTCCCTGAGTTCGTTCGCAAACTTCTATATAGTCGAGGAAACTCTTGAGCTCAGCCGAGGAAAGCGATCATGTTTACCAACTCTGGCACTCTCGCGCCTTGACATTTCATCGAGAAGGTCTCGGAAGGCGCCGGACCCCGGTGTTCACATATTCAGTAAAACACAATATATGAGTGTTGAACCCACGACCCTTCGCATGCCAGCCCACCCCCCTCCCCATCTCACTGTAACAACTGCAATCCCAACGAGTCCACTACGGAGTACACAGATCCTGAGCACACGGTTCTTAGTCATGGACGCCATCATTCTCCCCGTCATTGAGTTATACGCCTCAGGTCCATATCGCCTTGCCACGGAAGAAAGATACTGCGATAACCTACTTAATGACAACCGCGCTCGCCCCGATGATCGATTATGATGATAATCATCGTCCCACCGATGAGCTCCACAAGCCGCCACTATTGTCAGTGCCAAGAGGCTAGGGAAAATAAACCTTATCTCCTTATGTGGTATTAGAGACATCATCATTATCGGTGCCACATACCATACCATAAAAAGCGGTACGATGCGTATCTATGTCAATTCGATACATACGTATGAGGGTTACAAAAAAACTGCCCACAGAGAGGGGGGGAAATTCATCACCGAAATTAACCCAATAGCCTGCTACTGACGGTTTATTCGAATTACGCATCACCACCCGTTCATGTCCAACTCCCGTGATAGGAAAAGTCAACGCACGATACCACCCCAACTCACTCCTTTATCCACGAACCCTACAGGTGGTCGGATGACTGCTAGTGGTATTAACAAAAGTAGTGGTCCAAGCCCCTGACGATTGTCGTCGTAATCGATCAGTATCGAGTTGTACCCGTATAGTAGCATTGGTGATATACCAATGCCACGGTTGCGTTCCCCAGAGGTAGGACTTATTCTCCACTGCATTGAACCAAAACACCCATCCCTCAGGCCACAACACCCCACGTTGCCACATCTAACACCGCCACCTCCTCTACTACTGAAATCACTAAGCCTGCTCACCAGAGAGTCCAGAGGGATCGACAATACTATGCCACACATAGCTGCCTTCAGTCCACTCAACGCTACTACTACCACTGACGTCACCAACTACACATGAGAGACTCTCACAACACAGTGGTTCCCAACCTACCGTCCTAGCCTTCCTGTGCTCTATAGCCTCACGTACGATGACCTCAAGAGCCAGTGCTAGTGCTACTGCTAGGAGGTCACAACGGAATACCAATGCTGTGAATGTCTGTGTAGTAAAAAACCCACCAAAACACCTATAAAGGAGCATATAGCGCTACCATGATTTCCACTGATGTGAGCAGCTTCCCCTCCAAATACAACGCCAGGCTATAAGTACCTAGGGTAACTCTATGTTGGTTTCCAGGCTGACACTTCATCACTGAGTATAAGGCCAAAAGAGTTTGGTAGTAACCTCGTATAATAGTAGGATAGATGAAAACAGGTGGTGATACAGAGTGTTAACAGGAGCTGAAAGCAGACCGATGAAAAGGAAGCCTTCAAAGGTAATACTACTGGTAGGATCGGCTTGGTAGCTGGCGGACATGCATTCCTCAATCGGCTCAACACTGCTGTTGCTATCACTGCCATAGTCCCTCGCACTATGTACCTACACGACGATGGTATGAGGCTCACTAGCTTGGTGTAATCCCAGCGTTATGAACAGCATGAGAGGCCTATTACAACGAAAGGATCCTGTTGTCTTCAAAAGGCCCAAAAACGTAGTCTATCAACCGTACAGTTGGCCATGACGCTACTGCTACGACAAACGAGCCTGAGGGATTTATTATCGATGACGGGCAGTTTTACCCACCTAAAAACGTCCGTGGTACTACACCGGGGAACTCCAAATGGTCATAGGCCTCCAGGTCAGTAGTGTGGTAGAGGAAGTCGTGCACAGCCTAAAGACTACCCTACCAGTATTCTCCCAGAAGCGTTTACCCTACCTGCGTGTTAAAGCTCTCCTCGACCTTGGAGTAAGGTGCCAGTAGTACTAGTCCTCCCAACACCAGTGTGGTATAGAGGCCTATGACACGATCCCATGTAGCATAGAACATGATATCTAACACTAAATGAAAACCTCCTAGGACGACGGTGCATTTTTGGGCGAGCGCGTAATTTCGTGGCGCGTTTGGATTGTAATAGACTACCAATATCGTTCCTAGACTGTGCACGCTCGACTTGAACTGATGCGTGTAGATTTTGTGACCCAATCTGTTATGGTGTCTCCACAAGTGAGGAGTCTCGGCGATTATGACTCGAGCATTCCTGTAGGGCCGTTTAATCACATTCCCGCAGCAGACCAGGAGGGCTCACCGCTGCTGCTCGAGAAACAGGTAAGGACGATGTGTTGGAGGTGTGGTATGAATAATATTGGTAGGCTGCTATATTCAACGATCCAACTACTCTCATTATCATAACTCGTAACAAGAATGATAACACTGTGGCCTACAGGATGAAATTCGATGAGAACGGCGTTCGTGACCAGGTAGTAGTGTGCGAGAAATTTCACGCTACGAAATTGTATTTTTCAGCACGAGTCGGTTCATGGTTTTTGGGTGAGATTCAGCGATCATCCGGAAGTCGCCGATCCAGAGAAGCTCCACAAAGAACTGGGCTTTTTCGAGAGCAAGTTGGCCTATGGTTGTTACTCGAAACAGATGGATAAGTCCGATGAGGCCCTCAGGAGTACTGGTCTCAACCATCTCGGTACGGATGACGAGTAATAACAGCCTTATTGAGAAAATTCAAAGTAAACTTCATCTCAGTACATTCCTGCTCACTCTCCATGCAGTGAAGTCGCTCCCATTGACGGTCATCAAGGGGAAGGATGGTAAATATCGGGCTACTGCCTTCAAGCGTGGTAAACAGCTCGTAGTGTATCGTATATATGTCTATGCCCAAGAGCATAAGTGGAATCCAATCCCAACGGTGAAGTATGTCAATATACACGGTATCGACCCTAAGACCGGCGAGGAGATCATTGAACAGATGAACCCGTCTATGATATAATCGA
>NW_003203821.1:8837-12052 GCF_000006405.1 Perkinsus marinus ATCC 50983
GAGTACCATCATGAGGGATGTAATGGTAAGTGTAACACGAACAACTCTTCCCTACTTGTATCCTCCACAGATGAGCTCGTCAGCCATATCAGTGTACAGTTTTTCGCTGATGCAGGTATCGGGACGGGCTTTACAATCGGTCTCGCAACCAAACCTCTCCCAACTCAACCACCCCATAGGAGGTGTACGCGCCAGGCCATTTTCGAGGCCGCAGACGAGCTGGTGCATCCCGAAAACCACGAGCGTTACCAGGGTGGATGTATGGGACATCGAAGACCCGTTTGGAAAGCGATGCTACTGATTCGATGCTCCACACTATACACCGCCATTGTTCGAGAGCTTAGCGGAGTGTTGCGCCAGTGAAATCACCTCTGTAACGAAAGTGTACAAAACCTGAACATACCATTCAGAGCACACGATCTGCACGTGAGCAAGCGCACATGCGTGCAAAATACGTTTACGACCGTCCCATGGATCCAAGTCTAACAATCTCCTGCTTCCACGTGGATCAACAAGGCACCACTGGCCTGGTGTGCTCCAGCCACACTCACCTAATCCGGGTGATGTGCGGAGGGCATCCCTGCCAGGGATTGCACTGACGTGCAGTAAGTGGGACGGTCCCACTGAGAACAAGTTCACACCAATTGAGTGTCACACAATGCGTTGTCTACCACAATGTGGTAACCCCACAGAACCTTTAACGCATTCGCAGGCCATGGAATCCCTGATCTACAAAATTATACTAGTCTGAGTTTAGTGGCAACTTTATCTGATTGGCAATCTCAGCCTGAGATTCTCAGGCACATTCGGAATTCCAGTTCTCGGTGAGAACTTCTCGCTGAATGACGCCTCGGACCGATGCCCTCGGTTTTCCAATCCAACACTGTAGTGGCTCGAGCCGTGTCGGAGGGGTCTTTATTCACGAGAATCTTGTTTTGGATGACAAGATATGGTAAGAAAAGGGCGCGGAGTCACTAGACTACACCTTTTAATAGGAGCCGTAATCCCAGTTGGTCATAGTTACTATGGCATAGTAGCAGTACAAGTAGTTGTACTCGCTATTTCGTTCACGGGAGCACTCTGCTGTCCTATCAGCGGTAAGCAGGCGATGCCATATTCTACGGGAAAGGTTCGGAACGAAGCTTGCATCGGAAAGCTCTAAAATGAACATTATCAAGAGCGCGCGCCCAGACGATGGACATCGTTGTTCATATACGAGTCAGGCGAGTTAGGTACATGTTTGTGGTCTGTGTGAACCTACTGGTCACAAATTGTAAGAGTAGGTCTACACCACATGAAACATCTGATCGAGTGGACGACGAGGAGGCCAGCGATGTATCCACTCACAACAAGCCGCTAGTGGTAAACTCTCTTGAACCACACTATCTCATATGCACACGCTACACTAACGTGAACAGTTCATCTAGCAGCATGGAAACGAGCTTACATTACGATAACTTCTTCAGAATTGGGGATACGTAAGTGTGACACGTGCTTCAACTTTCTGACCTTCCGGATAATGACGAAGTGAACAGAGGAGGTGTCCACATTAGCTGAGTACTCGTCAACGAATAGACCAATATTTCGGCCTCGAAATAGGTCCCTCACGCTGAACCTGAAACAGACGTCGAACGTCTCACAGGCCGTACGGAAGCTCAACTCGAGGCTGTTAACGATCGATTTTATACCTCCCGACATCAACGAATGGGAGACTCTCACTAGAACCCGTCCGACGATCCACCACATCGATATCAGTCAGCTCTTGAATCGAACATCGAAGTCTAGTGATGTGCTTACTGTGTGCCTTCAGCCCATCCAGGTATGTGTCGAGTTGGCTGTAGAGCTATACGTTGGAGGCCAAAAATAGAATTGCTATTTTCTAGGAGAACAGCCCAGGTATCCACAGATTTATCGGTGCCGGCGAGCTCTCTGATCCAAATTCGCGCACCGTTCTCTGACCAGACTATGTAACCCTACGGAGAAGTGGAAGTCCGAACCCTAACACTCGGTAGCAGCAACGGTCGAATTGACAAACTTCATACTTGCTTCCCCAGAGGATCTTGGTTGACGGCTATTATCTCCTTATTCTGCACGATCTCCCGAGCCCAAGAAGGCATCGTTCGTAGGTCGGCGGCCAGATACCTATAGTAGTAGAATATCTATAGTAGCATACATACTGTCCATAACGCGACGGTAGCCAATGGATAATTGCCACGATGACGCATAGGTGATACACATCTACCAAACGTAAAAGGGTTCGATTTCAGCCTACAGAGGAGCGGCGAACATAGCCCATAGTGCGAACTGTGACTGTTGCTCAACCTCGCTCAGACCGTTGTTGCCGACCACTATCCTACGAGACGACAAAGGCTATGGTTGATCAGTAGAAGAGAACTCCTGACTCACATGTCGGGATCATTCCAGTGACCAGGACCCGCTGCGCGTATCTAAAAGCACTTCGTGCTTTGGCATCGAATGAGTCGCTGTGAGGAGTCCTCACAGCGAGTCCTCACGGAGGACACCTCATAGTGCGTGAGTCAAGGCGCTATGAGTCAAGGCCCTTGACATATAATCCAGCAACCACATTTGCTCACCAAAATATCAGTTGAATTTTGTCGAGCCCAAAAGTTGGTGATCCCCTGGATAGATGCCCAAGAGTCGTAGATGTCGTCGAAATTGCGCCACAGATTGCAAGCGGGAGCGATCTCTTTTACAAGAACGTCTTTGTCCTCTGCATGATCGGCTAGGTATGCTGGCCAACTGCGGTGGACACATCACAATAATTCCAGTATTCAGTATACCTGCACGAGTAGAGTATCGGCCTCCCTGTAGCGTTCAGGAGTCTCCCTAATTGAGGGTATGTCTCTTCAAATGTCTGGAGAGCTTTGACCGTCAATAAGGCGATAAAGTGGAGCAGTTGTGAGACTTACACTTGTGTCGGCATAGCATCCATCCACCTTTAGGGAATCAATGCCCCATTCAGCGAAGGTCTTCACGTCCTGTTCGAAGTGTCCCTCAAGACCAGGGTATCCGCCGCAGGTTTTCGTCCCAATGTCCTGTGAGATGAGCAGGTCGAAAGTATGTCAAAGAGGCTCTTACCGCGTAGATGCCCAACTTGAGGCCGCGACTGTGCATATAATCGGCCAACCATTTGACACCATGAGGGAAGCGTTCTGGATCCGGAAGGATCCCTCCTGTCTTCGCGTCTCTCTCCA
>NW_003203821.1:12152-14394 GCF_000006405.1 Perkinsus marinus ATCC 50983
GCAGACCCCATGTTCATAGACCTTACCACCGCGCCTTCGCCATCAGCTCCTCCACGGAATCGACCGATGTTGTCGACTATGCAGCCAGCCACGCCCATATGCCGCATTTGCATCTCAACACGAGACGTCTTATTGTTCTCAGCACCATACGTATACCTAACACTACGCATGTCCAACACTACCAGGGTCGCATATTACAATGTCAGTCCAGCCCTTCGGCAGTAGTCAGCGAATTGATAGTGCTCATGCAACCATGACGCCTCAAGGCACAGCCCTTCAATGCCGTTCCGTGAACAGAACTCAGCTGCTGCCAAGGGATCCCTCTGCCATAATAGGAACAATACGACCAAGTGAATGACACCCATAGTACATTGCGGAGGTCCGTGAAATCGACCTCGGTGTTATCATGAACATCCTCATACCCGAACCACGTATTGAGAATGATAGGAAACCGTGCTTGCTTCTGTCGTAGTGCGAGACACATCTCGGGATCAAATGAGGAGAACATATACCTAAGCGAAACATGCCCAAGTCCTTCACACACTGTCACACTACCTCCGAGTCGCAGGACAACCATAGTCGTATATATAACGCAGGATGACGTCAGCAACAGTACCGCGGTCGTGGCACGACCGTGATGGATACTTTCGAATAGCAGCTGCAGTTGGATACCTACAATACAAAAGACAACAGTAGACAAACCCACCACCACCACGCCGACCTACTATTACTTGATCTCAATCAATGCTCCCAGATCGTCAGGTGTACCCTCTAACACGGCCTTCAGACTCGGCAGTTTCTCCTGCACTGCAGCACTATCTCGAACACCCTCGGCCTCAAGTGGCGATACTTCCGATTCAACACGACCTCTAGAGGGGAATGTTGCCGCTAGGTCATGGAGGCTGCGCACCTGAGGAAGATCAAAAGCAGTACTGTTATAGCAAACACCAGTGTTGGGAGATGTGGACATGGTCAACTGCACGAGTTGGTGACAATATGAAAATTTTGAGGGAAGTTTGAGAAATCCCCTTCCGCATACTTCTACCCGAATTCGCACGTAAAACTTCTATAACTAGAAAGAAACTTTTAAGCTCAGCTGTAAAATAAGAACGTATATGTCGCTACTGACAAACACAAAGAGGCTAGGCTCACCCGTTTGCCTGCTTCCAATAGGCCACCCTTTCCAGACGAGGAGGTAGGGGTTGAGGACCCACTGCAAAAGCTGCCGTTGGAGGACCCGCTTCCCCCACCAGAGACGCTCGACTCCACTCGTTCCCGACCCGTGAATATCCTCTCTTGATTGTCCTCATCCAGCGAGCATAGACCCTCCTCGCACAGAGACGTGATAGGTATCTTCTTGCTGCTATTGGAATGATTGATCTCCAAATCATGGAAAATCATGGGGGTCCGATCGGCCGTGAGGAAGACGTCAAATTCGACCTGAAAAAAGGGCGTAACGTTAGTCAATGATAGCAGCATATTCCTACCGCATCAGCACCGTACTTCGCTGCCTGCTTGAACGCCAACAGCGTATTCTCTCTTATCCGCGAGCCCATCTCGTCACTACCAATACCTCGATGACCGATAATGGTCATCTCATGTACGTTCTTCCCTGTGGCGGTGCCTGAGGCATGCTTACTACCATGCAAGGCCAACGGTCCCTCCTATTACGCGCTCGCAGAGTCGATCCCTGCCGAGGTTCGGTACGGGGAGAGAAGGCTGATCTCAACGCTGCTGGTAGCGGCGTCACATTCACAAAACGGAATGTGACGGTACCCACGTTCCGGTACTTGTCGTTGACCAACGAGCGGACCTACAGAGGGAATCGTAAATGGCTACTATCAAAGGATGCAGACAACTCACCGTTAGATTAGAGGCGCAACAAAGCTGAAACTCTTGCAGCTCATCGACGCTTATGACGGTATCTGATACCAAATCCACATCCGAAGTGATGCCTCGAGCAATAGGCCACTGCCGAGTAGAGTTCGATTCAAATTTCGCTGAATGAGTAGTCGATAGGAGAGTTACAAGCAGAGGAGGCTTCTGACGCCTTTTCAGTGTCACCACTCTATGTGTCATTACATCCCACGACTTCTCGAGCGCCTTGGCCGTCAGTCGAAACTGCCTCCAATACAGCACTGTCGTTGAATTGGAAATGCAAAAAGCGATGCTTATCATCGCCGTCTCGCAGCTCGGCGATGGACTCGGCGTGATCCGTATTACGAGAAGTTACACGGAGTGA
>NW_003203821.1:14494-18811 GCF_000006405.1 Perkinsus marinus ATCC 50983
CTTTGGATTAGCTCACTACACCCAACAGTGTCATCATCATTACTGTCCACACCAGCGACTTGAGTACTAACTGCCATTTCTGAAATAAGTAGAAACGAAGAATATGAAGGATCTGATAGAACAGCATCATGAGGTCAGTGATAGACATACTAGCATGAACCTATATTGAGATTCACTGTAACCGAATAGGTGATGCCCCAACACAACCTTAGTCGTAGAGAGAGCAGCAACACCATGGTACACTGAATGACACGTCAATGGATGCTTCAATGGTACACATCGTACAAGGCTTGCTAGGACTGCAGCGCACTTTGTGAATGGCATCCAATGAGCGGAGCGAAGCGATGCACGTTGTCACGTTTTCTCTCTTGGCTTTCCCAAAACTCGAGGGGTGGACCGAACCTATTATAATGAGCAATCATCCTCATCAGAACGCATATGTGAGTAGTGAAGTATGGATTGTCCACTCTGTCGAGACACCATTTTGGAGACAGAACTCATCTACTATGACACCAGTGGTGACGCCCCCATCAGGCCTTCAGCACGAGCTATAGCAGCAGTTTAGCTCAAGCCTACCCTGGACATAGTCGTCGGTGGTCTGTCGGGTTCCTCGCGATGTATTGCGGCTTGAACCTTCTCCCTCCTGAGGGATGACCGTCTGTCAGCGATGACAGATGATAGCACATGATTCGACTCATAACGTGACGACATAATAATACGAAGCATGGAAGTGATTACAACAACGTGGGTAGACCACATGGTAGCTGGCTTCGGCCCACCTTTCAGCGGCGGCTAGTTGGAGCCTCTGAACGACACGTTTATGAGCAAGCAGGCCACCATAAATGGCATCGCGGTAGTCATGAACTGTCATGAGGAGATTGTCATCCAAACACATTGCTTCACCCGGAGAATCACTCTTTCTATCAATGTACCTTATTTGAATCATATATGCAACTTATACGGAGGGAGAATCTCCTACGCAAATTCTTCATCAGGGCTGTGGAATGCTGCCACGTAGGGATGCTCGAGGGCCTCTTCCGCGGTGATTCGGAAGTCCGGGTTGAACTACAGCCACTTAATCAATCACAAGTAGAGTGTGCATACTTGTAGCATAGTCTCGATGAGGTCTAGACTCTCAACATTGCCTTGAGGGATTATTGACGGTACATGGACCGTACTGTGCTGTTGAGGGATGCCTTGAAGCAGCTGTTCTCCACACACCGTGTTAATATCTTATCACAGTCATCGATGACCGAAGACTTCACTCCTACTGCTCAATAACGTCATCGAGGGCAGTCCAGTGAACTCAAGTATCATCCATAGCTGCTCTAGTACAGACGTGCCTATCTCGACAGTAGTGACCCAAGATGAGAATCTCCTACCAGGAAAGAGAGGGCGACCAGTCAGGACCTCGGCTACGACACAACCGCATGCCCACATGTCAACACCCTTGCTATAACTAAACATCAAGATTCAAAGCATTGCAGGGAGAACCCAGCCACTACTTGGTGGCCTTGAGGAGTTGCTCGGGTGCTCTGTACCATCTACTGGATATATAATCGGTCATGTGAAGATAGTCCCCTTCCTCGGACATCAACGTCACATGCTCCACTGACATACCTGCGACCATCGAATAATCCCACCACTACCACTGAGTCAGTGGCACTGACACTACGGCGACTACAGCTCAGTGTTGGGATATATGTTCGCTTTCTTCATCTGAGTTCGGGAGTTTCCTCGAATATAGAAGTTTGAACATGAATTCGGATGGAAGTGTACAGAAAAGAAAAATTTTCCGGAATTTCCCCAGAATTTTCGTAGTGTCATCAACACACGGAGTTGACCATGTGCCTTTCCCCACACTGCTCCAGTTCCGAGGACATCACACCCTTATAACTCATCGTTCGATGTGGTTCCCGAATCACAACATGACAACCCCCGTGAGAGGCTCACCTCTAGGTAACGGATGCAAAGCCGGATCAAAGCTCAGAGAAAGCACGTGTCGAGCCAGGCCGAAATCGCATAGTCTCAGCTCACCTAGATGATTCATGAATCAATGTAGTGTACGAGAGCAACTCACAATTAGCATTAATGAGGATGTTTTGGGGTTTTATATCGCGATGCACCACGTTCGCAGAGTGGACGTATTTAACTGCCCGTAGTAGTTGCCACACCACATAGGCCTTATGGAGAGGGGACAAGCTTCCTGTTCAGCAGCAACAAAGTGGATGGAGTGAATGCAAGACTACCAGCCTTGATGGTTGAGGCAAGGTCAGTGTCTACATACTCAGTGACGAGGTAAATATCTTTGTCCATAGTAGAGGGACTCGTTATGACCTACGGCCTATCACATCAACACCGCACTGATAGTCAAGTTGGAACTCTACGTACGTCCAACAGGGTCACGATGTTTGGATGCCCACTCAGCTTGGCCAGGATGCTAACTTCCCGATACGTCCTCTTGGCATCCTGAACGAATTTCCGAGCAGTTGAGGAAGTTACGGTATCGATTCCACCAATCGGTCAGCTACAGTCACTAAAGCTTTAGTCCCACCAATCAGTTTCGATATCAATTTCTACGTTGGCAACACTTTCTTGGTACTTCTGAACTGCCAAAAAAGTTTCCACTCCAAAGTAGAATTTGAGTTCAAGTCAGTTTTTGAACCACTAGTTCGAAAAGTGAGTTCATTGATCACAATTTGTGACCGACCAACTCTCCAGAATGCGATGTGTGTGATTCCTACAACATTTGACTGGAAAGCGTTGAGTATCCGTTTCACCGCGACTGATCTTGTCTTGGGTACTGATTTTCCCTCAGTAGAAAGACTGTATTGGACACCCGATTTCCTCCTACAGTGCCATACTATTCCGTATAGGCCTCGGCCTAGCTTTCGGACTATATCGTATCTGACTACACTCCTAGCAGCTGTGCGCAACACTTGCACCGACTTCGCGCGTATACGATAGTCTATGTACTCCGGATTGATCGATGTCATGTCCCTCTCCACTTTGCCTAAGGGAGCGCATCTACGTGAACAACACAACTCTGTAATACTGTGACGAGTCTAGCAGCAACATGTACATGGCATAACACTCACGATACACCAACCGCTCGAGGATCTGTCACGTACCTGCATAGCACTCGAACTCAAACAGTACAAGCTTGGACGCACTTCACGTCCCGTAGCATTGGCAAGGTCACAGACAAACATCCTCGCAGTTTATCCCACCTGAGCGACTGGAGGTGGTGACAGCACAGTATTGTACTCACTTAGCATTGCCCTTCTCCTCATCCACCGCATACGGCAACGGCAGAGACAGCCTATACCTACATCACGGTGGAGGTGCCAAGTAGGAAACGCCCTGCTACTTTGGTGCTTGTAACATGATCCGCTCTCTCAGTACGTCCAAGGTTATGTCCTTCAACTGAGTGTTGGGGAGGTAGATCCTAAGACCAAGTGGTCTCGACTACCACTCAAGCCTCCCCCACTTCACAGTGATATCAGTACACCTGTCCGAGCTAGGGTCAGTGTCCTGTAAATTGAGGAACATATCGTTGGCAGATACCTCCTGCCTATACAACACCTCATATCTGAGTCACACTGGGATAGGCCAACCCCGACTACGTGCCAACCCACTCCGGTGCCGGACGAGGGTCTTCTTTGCTATCTCCATTAGAAATTGCCTCCGGGATAGCAACGCCTGGCAGAGACCATCCCTGGGTGCTCAATGTTCCTCCCTACCCGAGTGTTTCTTGAAGTCATCCCCATCCCATATCGCATCCTGTTTGGCCTTGGCCTCCTCCTCCTTGGCCTGCTGCTCCCTCCGTACTTGAGCTGCACCCTTTATGCTAACCTGACTGCAGCATCGCCAATCGCTACCATAGTCTAAAGCCACACCTTCTGATTCGGCGCAGCGTTGCTCGGCCCCACGGTCCTCTTATCCCCACCATCCTCCGCTGTCTCGAACAACTGCATCATACCTCTGACCTCATCCGGGGAGAAGGCATTGCCGGACATTGTCACCTTGCTAAAGTCCCCACTAGCAATAACAATGACAACGCAACAGGTTACTGTGAATGAACGGAGTACTGTGTACTCTATGATACGTGCATGCAGATTGATTACACTGCATTTGATCAGCGATATACGAGGTTCAGCAAGGGGACGGAAGTCCTATATATAACAGGCCCCCATCAACCACGGCTACTCAATCTCAGGTCTCTGCCCATTAGGGCAGGGGACAGTGCCGTCCACCTCGGCCCCGATACAGGGCTCGCCCATCCCTGCCCCATGGGACTACCCTGGATAGACATAA
>NW_003203821.1:18911-22344 GCF_000006405.1 Perkinsus marinus ATCC 50983
AGATCTGTACAGGGGAGAGTTCACAGCTGAAGACCAGAATGACTGTGGCCACCAGCTGCAAAGGTGACTACGGCTTCTATACCCAACGACTTTCGTCTTCACGGTATCCCCATCCTCTATAGGACATCTGGGCACTTCCCGGGAGGCGGACCAATGAGCCATATGGGATCCCTGTTATAGAGCGTCGACACACGAGGTACCACGCGCCCTACGCTCCTCTGAGCCGCTTTAGACGGCTGATCCACTGACCTGTGTAAGGCACCTTTCGATACGCGGACAACCTCATGCATCACACCTCCGCGATGATCCAACACTCGCCCTGTGGCACGTGCCACTCGAGTCGAGGCGAGATTCACGTAAAGTTGTTCTCCGGGATTCTGTGGTGGTTGAAGTAGTAGAAACTGTGCTCTCGCGAACCGCCTCAGCCGTCACCTCCACTGCAGTCTCATCATCGCTAGGAGCACTGCTATTGACCAACACTGCAGTTGCTGCTGCCTGCCGGGCATACATCTGAGCACAGTCATTGTGGGCGCGCGATAGACTACGATGAAAGACCCCTTCCACTGAGGAGGACGAATGCTGGCGCCAGTGTTGGGATAAATGTGCGCTTTCCTCAATTGATTTCAAGAGTTTCCTAACTACAAGTTTGCATACGAATTCGGGTAGAAGTGTACAAAAAACAACGAAAATTCACCGGAATTCCCCCAGAATTTTCATATTGCCACCAACACATGTAGTTGACCATGTGCATATTTCCCAACCCCCACACTCGCTGTCGCCTACCCGCTGAAGCATCTCCCTCTCCTCCACAACAAGGTGACTGGGTGCTGGCCATCTGACAGGGCTAGGCTTCTCCGTGAACCACGGATGGTCCACCACACGACTAACACTTGAACGTTTTCGAGGGTCCACTTGCATGAGCCTAACACACAGGCCATCCCCTACAGTTCTACAATTGAGTCAACCCCCAAGGGCAATACGTGAGAAGCCAGCCTCGACTTACTTCAACACCAAATCCTTTGCTTCCCATGTGAGGTGTCGAGCACGAATTCGGGTAGGAGGCTACCGAAAATTCCTGATAGTTCATCGAAATTTTATGCTGTCATCCACAAGTGTAGCCGACCACGTGCATATCCCCCCACTCTCCAAACAAGCCTCTCCCCGGCCAAGACTGCAGTACTCACCTCGTGCAAGTGGCGATACCAGATAATGGCAGTGGTCATCCTCTGACCGGTCCATCAGTTCGAGAACATACCCATTGTCCCTCATCTTGGCCGCAAAGGTTACCTCCGATAGAGGCATCTCACAAAATTCGACATTACGATCACCCTAAGGGCAAACCATCGCGTTGGGTTGGACAGTCCAAGCCTCACCCTAGCCTCGTTTTGTATCCTGGAGAGCTCTCTTTTATGCAGTACTTTAACTGCATAGTCCCTCCCAGACTTCAACCCCCTCGCCTGAGCGCACCGCCCTTGAGATCATCCCACTAACATAAACAACCTACCCTATAGACGCCACCGAACAAGGCAGACTGAAGTTGTTCAATGAGCTCGTACACCTCCCCAGCCGAGCCATTCACGCACGGCCCCACAGTGACCCGTCCCATGGACTCTACTGGCAGCACCGGCGACTGTGTACCTCCTACTGCTGCGGGCCCTCGCACTGAGCCAATGGGCAGCATACTTCGGTCAATAGCAGCTATCAGACCTACCAGGAGGGGGACGGTAGCTGATCGGCGGCCGTGTAGTGGGCGGCTGATAGCCGGTCGGCCCATAAGACCTCACTGAGGGCGAGAAGGTATGCAGCTGAATCATCGAGGCCGACCCTTGCAGCATGAGATGGTAGGGGCGGGAGGACGGAGGAGGAGGAGGCGACAATAACATAGTATACACAACAGAATTCACTATAAAAAAACAAGATGCCCTCACAAAACGTAACTCTATCTGGCAACTACGACAACGGGTCATGATGCTCAATGAGTCTTATCACATCCCTCCAGTAAGGCGCTAAGTCCGTCAAAACCTCTTCGACACTCCATCCTTTAGTGGCAAGTCGCTCTCCGTATCTGCTACGATCCTACTGCGGTTGCACTATCATACAACTGCCTACTTCAAGACCAACGGGCTTATCCTAGCCAATACGGTGGGACTAGGTCCCACGCTCCGCCTTAGGTACTCGCGTGTGATAGTAGCTAACTCTAGCGGGGTGAACCAATTCTTGGAGGTGGCCTCGACCTGCAGAGTAATGAGTACTGCCCAAATGTGACTCTACCTCACAGCCATTGTGACAGCAGGTAGGGCTAAGGCAACCTTCCAGTCTGGCATGCCCATAGTAACCTCACCGTAGCCGTCCTCGAGAGGGTCGCCAGGGAAGGGCCAAAGCACATCGAATTCGATGAGAGGCTGAGGCCGCGACGAGGATATACTCCAAACGTGAACAAGGCTACTATGGCAGGCTCAGCTTCCATCGATAGTGACGAGGCCTCAGCGCCGTGGGTGTCAAACAGAAGTGAATATGCAATGTTCTCCTCTCCAAAACCGCGCACCTTCAAAGGGACAATACACACAACAGGACAGACTGCTCCTACATAGTGAAGGGCGTGGTGCTTCGGTATGAAGAGACATTCACCAGGCTGGAGAGTCGTATTGGACCATCGGGCTTTGACAAACTCGGGCCATCTGAACCACACTGCTGTAGCGAGCGATGCCAACATGATGACAAGGCGGGTCATCGTACTTTCCAACATCAACTCTCTCACCGTCAACAGGACTGTCATCTGAGCCCACCACCTCCACAGGGGAATGGTAGTGCCTACCAATAACCCATGAGGGCGGTTATGCATGCAACAAAGCGGAACCATGCAAGCACTCTCACGACGCTACTATCACTACACTGCACTGAGCAGACCACAATCCCTCATCCCACCGTGTGTAGACCTGGGCAGAATAGCCCCGCCATAGCGTTCTACAGACAAGTCGACCAGAGGCCAGGTGATAGAAGAATAGGATATTCACCATTACTAATAGAACAATACTCACCCCGACCACATAGGTATCTTATCTCTCTCCCTCCGCATTTCCCACACTATCCACTGCCGGCTCCCCGACACCTGAGGCCACGACCAGCACAGCTACGGCGGGGCCTTTCGTAAGAGCCTAACCTGGCACATCACTTGGTCATTCATATCATAGTGGATTGCGGAGGAGGTAAAGGAGGACGGTGGGCTAGAACTAACCCACAGCCCCAACTCGGTCAGGAGGGTCCTCCGGTTGGCCCTGGCATGGTGCATGGCTGGACACTGACAGCCACCTCATCTACCCTTCTAATGGATCCCGATACCCTCCAGCAACGAACGATGGCGCGAACAGATCCGTAACGAGGTTAGCAGGAATCTTGCAAAAATAAATATGGGGATAATCAAATCCACTCTGGG
>NW_003203821.1:22444-25188 GCF_000006405.1 Perkinsus marinus ATCC 50983
TGTATGAATGTGTTTATCAGTCGTCCATTTAGCATTGCTTAGAAGCACGGCGTGATAACGTTGCAAGATATCTATTGACGTACTGAATAACGCAATAGCCCTCATCAAAGGGCAAACATGATTCCCCCCCACGTTGTCTCCGGGCGGCAGGCCTCGGAGTGTAAGTAATATCAAAAGGATAATAGTGTCAGATCTTCCCTCTGGACGAGGGATAACATTAGTCCTTATACCACTTCTTGGCGTGAGCAGCGAAGGCCTCGGGGCTGACCGCCTCGACCACAATGGGCATGAATCTGAGTCGTCTTGTGGACAATGGTAGTGATAACTGACCATGACTTACGCATGGAGGGTTCCACAGAGTTCCGAGCACTGACCGTAGAACACGCCTTCACGCTGGATGAAGGTGTTGATCTGAAGGAGGCTTATGGACGATTAGAAGGGATAGATGCTTACCTTCACCAAGCGCCCGGGTGTAGCATCACATTTGATGCCCAGTGATGGCACTGACCAGGAATGGATAACATCAGCACCTGTGATCTGAAGAAGAACTGCGGTATAGCAGAGGGGCACTAAGCAGGCTTACCAGGAATCTTATGTGGGTCCGAGTGGGAACAGTCAGCCTCTTGTCGACCTCGAGCATGCGGGCCATGCCTGGCTTCAGGTCCATGTCGCCGACCAGATTGCTCTGGAACGAGTACCTAGGTTTTGTGAAAAAAGTATATGAAAAAGATGCCTTGAAATGCTACCAGCTCGGAATAGGGGCGCCTTCGAGATACTTCTGGGGAGTTGGGTAGTCCTCTGGACTCACATCCTGTAATTTGACCTCCTCCTCCTCAGCATTGGATATGTTAGCCGGCCCGAATAGAGAGCGAAGTAGATTCGTGACGGCCATCAGTAATCCCAACACTATTCCGAAATGTACCATCCCACGAACTATCTTGCGCCTAGACATGGCAGCTTTCAGTGATTTAAAAAAGCGCTCGCCCAGAACCTCATCCTCACGCATGGTCCGTTCACTTTAAACGCACGGCCAAGAGCGAAATCGGGATATTAATTTTTCGCAATCGAAGCTCCCTCAGTCAGGCCGACGAGAACCTCGTCACGAGATTGATTCTCCTTCAGCGTGTGCCTGCAGAGATGATTATATTGAGGCGTATCTTAGGGTGGCATAGCCGCCCCATCGGCAAGTTGATTATACTGAGGCGTATCTTGGGGTGGCATAGCCGCCCCATCGGCAAGTTGAGTATACTGAGGCGTATCTTGGGGTGACACAGCCGCCCCATTGGGACGTTAATTATATTGAGGCGTATCTTGGGGTGGCATAGCCGCCCCATCGGGAAGTTAATTATACTGAGGGGTGGTATAGCCGCCCCATCGGGAAGTTGATTATACTGAGGCGTATCTTGGGGTGGCATAGCCGCCCCATCGCGGAGTTGATTATACTGAGGCGTATCTTGGGGTGGTATAGCCGCCCCATCGGGGAGTTGATTATACTGAGGCGTATCTTGGGGTGGCATAGCGGCCCCATCGGCAAGTTGATTATACTGGGCCGTATCTTTGGGTGGCATGCATACCTTGAGGCATACGGTATATTCGCTCCGCCTGGAGAAATGGAGTATTGTATTGAAAGTGCGAACTACTCCGTTGAAAGGTGTCCACGCGGCCGAGTGCCCCACCTTGAGCGCCTTCATAATGATAGATGTAGTCGTCAGGCTGCAGCACTATTGGCGTATCTTCGCTGTGTGGAGAGGATTCACTCATTACACTGCTCGAGTGAGTCTCACTCAGTGAAGTAAGGTGAGCAGTGCGCACTGTGTCAAGAAATCGCAAGTTTAGTTCGCCAAAGTATCTCACGCCTACCTCACGTTAGCCATACCGAACAAAGCTGACTCAGGAGCAGCTTACTCGTTTGTGAAGGTCGTTGTTTTTCCGTGGATCAAGCGAGCTCCTTCCAATGACATAGAGCTCATGTGCCGCTATGTAAGTCGGACCTATGCGATATAAGAGCGGCAGCGGGAAGGAAGTGCACAATCAATGTTGTCCCCTACTATGTAAGGCCAGATACGCATGCTGCGTCTCACGCGGTTGTTGGAAATTTCTGGATAAGGCCTACTACTTCCAGCGAATTCGTCAGTCAGTCCTCTGCTACTTGAGTCCAGATCCTTTCTATCGCAGAGCTTCTACACAAGGCGGGGATGTGTCTCAAGCTCGGCAACGAAGCGACGGTGAGTCGCATCGTTCGAGCCAGCTCTGGGGAGTATATGATTGGAAATTCATGATGGACCTACGTATCTCGGTGTGCTGTCACGTACTCTAAAGTCTTCCCATTTCAGAGTGTCTGATACGTTATATCATTATTTCTGGTCGCGAAAATCAGGTGTACCCCGCTGTATTCACCTGGCATTGTATTAACGAAACGCGGAACGCGGCGTTTGTATCTCATCCTCGATTGCTTGGGAGTGTCATCACAGGTACAAGCGCAGTGGCTTGAATACTATAACGATGAGTCGATGACACAGTTATTCAGTGGTTATCGACGCCGTATCGAGCCTCCATTGCTAGATCGAGTTTGGAGATTCTACTCGGATGGATAGTGTGATGTTTTTGTAACATTTTATAGAGGTCTAGGCTCCATCTCCTCGTGGTTAACCAGCTTGTATGCATCGACAGTTTGGCCGAGTGGTCTAAGGCGCTGGCTTAAGGCGCCAGTCCGAAAGGGCGTGGGTTCGAACCCCACAGCTGTC
>NW_003203821.1:25288-29025 GCF_000006405.1 Perkinsus marinus ATCC 50983
CACACACTAGTCTTCCTTAGCATTGGACACTTTGAGTAGCAGTTGGTCGTTCTTAAATGCCAGTAGAGCGCCAGCAATGAGTAGGATCTGACGACCATGAAGTTTCAAGTTATAACAGGCCCGTGGAATACTCACAGAGCAAGTGGCGAACACTGTAGACTCGTTCATGGTGCCCACACTGGTACAAATCTTCGCAACGAGAACGTTAAGAGGTACTCGATATAGATTGAACATAGTTGCTCGAATCGACGCCGGCACGATACCTGAGCCAAGGCTCAACGAACACACAAGTTGTTGAGGATTACTCGATCGAATCGAATAATGTGTCGGGAAGTAGACACCACAACACGCCTCGAATAAACAGAATGCTACTAGTCTTGGCAAAGAGGCTATAGTGACGCATGGGACCTGACAAGGACAAAGGATGTTATAACAAACGACAATGTGGGAAATTACGCACATGTTCAACGACGTGTGTTGGTGACAACATGAAAATTCTAGGGAATTCTACAAAATCATTAATCATACGAATTCGAGTAGAATCCAACAAGAATTCACCCTAATTTCCTCAAAGTTTCCATATGGTCACTAACACACACAGTATTATTTCCCACACTACTAGACCTACTGCTAGAGCGATTGCTGCTAGTAAAAGGACGTAAGGTAGGATACTGGGCAGTCGACTCGATCGGCCCTGAAATAAGTCCTCAGCACAATTGAGGAATCTGTACACTTACGCTAAGGGTCTCAAATACTTCACTTCCGATCATCATTGCTATCATAAAGTTAGTGAATACCGTGCCCGGGTCCATAGACTCCGGAAGGGCGGGCGTCCACATGAATACGAATACATACATAGCCGATTCGAAGCAAGACTGGAGCACAATACTCATAACGTGAATGCTGCAAGCCAACTGTCCCCACCTGTATCAAGCCACAGACGAGGACACTAGGCTGTGCTATAACGACTCGAAGGGCCTCCATCATTGCTGTCCGGATGGCAGAGAACGGTGAGCTCGATGATGAGCCAACTTTTGACTTGCCATAATTTTCGTTCCTGAGAATAATCAGTCCCTAAGCCAGTGTTGGAGGAATATATGTTTACTCCCCTCAGCTCAGCTCGGCAGTTTCCTCACTAACTATCACACACGAATTCGAGTAGAAGTGTACAGACACCAATAAGAACTTGTCAAAATTTCCTCGAAATTTCCATATCGTCACCAACAAATTTTCCACACTATTAGGAATCCTCACCATAGTAAACTGATCGCTACTCCGCATATACCCAACGTGGCAGCAGAGACCCGGAAGGGCCCAATAGGGCCGTACTTGACAGCAGCAAAGTGCGATACCACTCCAGCCACAATTGCTGTCGTGCCGTTACCTATATAACAAATAGGGAACAACAGCGAACTAATGTCTACCCAAAGTGGCCTTGGCAAAAGTGTCGTTGAGTGCCGATTCGTCGAAACCCCGTTTCGCGTGCTCCTCCAACATCCACGCTTCGAACACCGAGAAAAGTAGTGATGTGGAAACCCCTCCCAAGAACCTGATAATTCAATCCAAGTAAGAGCCAAATAATGATGACAATGTAAGCTCACCGGCCTAGTAGTAGAGCATAGAAATTATGCAAGTGGTAGAGTAGACATGCTACAGCGTAGAGAATGCAGTACCTGATAAAACTAAACTCTAAAACTGGTATATAGATGCTACTCACATCAGGCAAGCCTTCTTCCGACCGAAGGCATCAGCCATACCACCAACAAACGTCCCGCAAATACCCGAGGTCAGGAAGCCGACAATGAATAGAGAACCTGTAATGGAGTCCTTGGCCACGAGGAGTTCATTTCTATGATTGAACCGAGTAAAATATTCATCGTACTGATGAACGCAACGGAAGGGTAGATTTTGCTCCTCATAAAAACGATGATGATGATTGCATACAATACGGTCTCAATACGCTGTACCCACTGCTACCTGTAAATTCACGACGAATTTTACCCACAGCAACGATGAGGAGGGAAACTCGAATTAGTCTCAAGTTAGAGCTTCGAAAGTAACGACCGATCCTTCATCGTTCCGCGTTGGGTAGTCTAGCAGTAGCGAAATTATTCGTTTCAACACTGAGAAGACTAAGTTAATATCATATATTCTCAGTCATATTCCATTCACGTTTACGAGACCTTGATCGCACGTAAAGCTTCTCTTGAGGGGTTCATAAACATTGGAGTTTCACGACCCGTTTTACGTGAAGTGGCGTTAAACTCTGTGAAAAAGTCGTGCAGTAGTTGTGAAATATATTTTTCAGTACGGTCGTGAAACTCCATCGATAAAGACCACCATCATCACAAAAACCTTATTAATACAGTCGCTTCCCTATGCTACTACCAATATCCTCAATGCTATATCCATACGATCGATACAACGCATACACAAAGGGGCCTTGAAGCCAGTCAGCGAATACTGCTAATACATACACTCCGAGGTAGACGAATTGAAAATGACGGAATTCTCCTATGCCACTGCTACTCCCATGCTTATCGAAACTGCTAGTGATCTGAAAAACAGCACGAAATTTAACGCGTATCGAGTCGCGATAGCACCTCTCGAGTCGATGACCGAGGCCATAGAGTTCTGTAAAGAGGTTTACCAACACATAGAACTCCTAGAAATACACATAGTGTGCTTTCAGTTGGCCATAGTAATAACAAGGACGAAATGCTCATCTATTTGCATACGGTACTGATCGCCAATCGCGTGAAGTATATTAAACCCAATGGGCCTGTTTCACAAGGATACTCAATTCAAGGCGCCGTATGTTTAGGAGCAATATAAGGAGTTTTTTATTAACAGAATTATCCACGTAGTCTGACATGGTAGACTATACGAGTCACAAGTGCAACAACGTTCATTATCAACAGCCTTAACTAGTCAAACAAATAAACAGAGCTTCCCCAGAGAGACGGGCTGAAAAATGGTACGTAGTATTAGTGCGAAGGTTGAACAGTCCCATCATTAGCCACGATGCCGGTGGAGTAATTGTTTGACGTTTACTCGAGTTTAAGGCGCAATTTTCTCAACTATGAAACGCTGTGATGATAACACAGATGCAAGGTTGTGACGGTTTCAAGATACCCTCGATTCGCCCGCTGATGATCTACCTTAGCCCACCATCAGTAAACCAATTATGAAATTTAGAATCGATTCCGACAGAATCCCTTTTTACACGTATAACACGATGTTCAGATGCCGAGTTCTGTCGGTCCTACAAGTTAGCCACGGCCCGATTATAGATCCGAAACGGCCGATCGACTGATGGTGATGATGACAGACCTTGGCTTTATTGATCTTCACAACCTCAGGTGGAGTCCTGCGACGTACGCACACACACCACTGGGCGAGCGCTAAATCAAAATCGATGTCGTCATTTCGACCACCAACTTAGTAACCCAAGTCTAGGAAATTAGAAGCAACTAAATTTACATGCATTTATCTCCATGGAGTAAGTGCAGGTAATGTTGCTTTTAAAGGTGAACGGGTAAAGGGGCAAGAATGTATTATTATCATCACATCGCAGCCACGAAAATAACAATAGTGTTATTAGCGTTCTAGTATAACTGCGAAGCGACGAGGCTGTTGTTATCAGCTACATTAGACAGTAGTAATAGTAGTAGCAGTGTCACACAGACTTCATTCATCGACTCTGTGTAACACTGCCCTGGGAGGAGTGCGAGTGG
>NW_003203821.1:29125-31874 GCF_000006405.1 Perkinsus marinus ATCC 50983
GAGTTGCAGTAGCACTAGGACTACAGGCTGCAGTAGATTGGGTAGAGTTATACTGCTGTTGCTGTTGTTGCTGATGGGGACGATAGTGGTAATCGCCACTACTCGATGGCAGTGCCGGAGGCACGAGGGCTCTCGACATGGACAGGTAAACCCAAGGATAAATAAATACTGTACGCGACCTTGTAGGGATAACGTCAGCCACAATCGCAAAATGTTAAAGCATGCAATTTCACGGCAACAGAAATGGATTCAACTATCATCCGAACTGTATGCAGTATTCGTGGCCAGAGCCTTCATCGCGAGTAGAGCGGTAGGGCACTCCCTTTCGCTTCCTCCGTTCGGAAAATATAGTTTCCCCCTAGGCTAACCTATACCTATCTCGCTCATCCTAGGAGCCCAAATATCTATAGGGCACTTAGCGTGCCAGTCAGCTATGCTTAGGAGGGAATCTCGGGTAGTTATGCTTTACTCTTCGTGAACAACTGCACAGATCTGGTGTTAATCAAGCTAGATACATTTCGTTATCCTACCATGTGAAAGTAACCAACGCCGACTTCACGAGTAATCCAAACTCACTATTATTCGCATCAATAGGAACTTCGGAAATTTCACCTCGCTGCCATTTAGTGACATACAGTGTTCCCCGAACCACTATGAGAAGCGCGATCAACTCCTATCAGCAATAAGGAACATGTATGTGCATGAGAGATCACCAAATTGCGAGTTCTCATGCTTTTGCCCAGTAGTGCATTTACTAGGACAGTTGTTCCAGCAAACGCCCTTGCCCAATTAACATACTATAACACAGCGCACGCTATAGGCCTAACACCAAACCCTCCCATAGTCACCATCATCATGCCCCGTAGTTTGTATCGAATAGCATCGTCCTGTAATGCCTGACATAGATACTACAAACCATACCACACCTTCCACGAACTCATGACGTTGCTGAACTCGAGACCAGAAGCACTAGTACCCCCTTTCACTACTCAGTCTTCGCCTTCAACTCGAACATCCTATCAGTAGCATGAGAAGCGTCCAACGTTTCGACCACATCCTGGAAGTAGTCATCAGCCGCTACGATATACTCCTGAAGTCATCTACCACTACGCAGCAGTCACCACAACACACCTTCGCTGTGGGGATTTCCATGTCCATATAAAACAACATCAATGCCAGTACATATCTAAACCAAAGTAACGTCCTAAGAGGTCCGATAAAATGCGGAAAAATGTTCCTTATATGACGACACTTACGTAAAAAAACTGATAGAAGATTCTGTTTCTAGCCATGTGAGAAATTCAAAATAAGGGGAACATTGGAGTTTCCCCCGTGACATGAAAAACAGTAGTGAAAAACATATTTCACGACTACTACATACCACAAATATCGCGTTTTTCACCGAGTTTTACGCCACTCCACGTAAAACGGGTGAAACTCCATTATAGGTTCCTCCCTGGTCTGCCGCACGATGCTCTATACGAGAGTTACTTAGTCTCGGCTACTGCATCAGACTCCCTCGTCCTCTTAAAAGCCCCCCTAGCAGTCGCCTTCTCAGCGTTGTCCGAGCCTGTAATACCGCACGCTACAGAATATCTTCTATCGTCCTCCTCCATCATCCCCACCATTAACCTTCCCTTCCCGGTACTTCAGAATATACTTCAAGTAATCAATCGTCTCCTGTCGCTGCGTCAAAGTCAAGAATATCCCATCCTGACCTCTCCCATTCGTCATCATATTCTGCTGGCTCCTTTCGACGTCCATACCTAGTGCATCAGTTGAGCAATGCCTTATCTACCTTTGAGAAACAACCTTTCTTAGAGTCTGATAACACTAGGAAAAATGCTACTAATGTGATGACAGTTACATGAAAGCTGATTGAAGAATGTGTTCCTAGCCATGTGGGAAATTCAGAATGAGTTCCCCCCGGGGGAGCATTATGGGTGCTTGGATGAGTTTCCGAGTATGGGGGGAAAATATGTAACAATAGACAACTACATGTATCGGTGACAATACCAAAATTCTGAGGAAATTTTAGGAGATTATTGGTGATTCCCGTACATTTCTACTCGAATTTATATATAAACTTCCATAATTAGTGAGGAAACTTCCGAGCTCAGCTGAGGAAAGCAAACTCATTTTTCAACACTTCATTCTTCATATCCGACACCAGTTTCCCCCCAGCTACTACTACTACCCTTTCCCCCTATATCAGCCCCTTCACGAGCTGTCATCACAGACCACTCGAATGCTGTGGGGTGACTGTCTATACCAGGAGTACGATAAAAACCTCCTGGCCTTCGGAAAATCTAACATCCCTCCATAGTAAAAATAACTACAATATTTGAGTGACCTCAGGCAACCAACCGTCGCTGTCGATGTGCTTCTCAAACCATCTTGCATATATAGATATAACCGTTGTGAAAAACGAGTCTGCCTACAGCAAGGGCCATGGATTCTTCCCGACCGTATCAGCCTGGCCTCACCTTAGTGCGTTCACCCGTAATCTGAAAGACCTTTCCCATATGGAAATATGCCACTGCGGTCCTCGTGTCCTCAGGACCAAAGCACGATGAGGTTTGATAAGTATCTAAACAGAATTTCACTTTTATGGAGTTTCACCCGCGATATGAAAAACACCAGTGAAGAAAATTTTTCACGACTATCACCGCGAATATCGCCTTTTTCACCACTTCACGTAAAACGGGTGAACTCCAAACTATAAAAATGAGAGTTACCCTCAGCGAAG
>NW_003215889.1:0-2252 GCF_000006405.1 Perkinsus marinus ATCC 50983
CGGACGGGAGCTTCTGCGCAAGGTCCAAGTCCCCAAGCAGGACAGAACAAGTGATTACATGTGTTCATTCAAAGACGCATTGGAAGCTCAAGGAGTCCGCACAGACGATGATCCTTATATTAAAGCTTATGCTACGAAGGAGACTGTCGAACCAATCACTGCCTCTTTTGATGCATGGGACTCTCTTGGAGGCTTACGTGGAATCGAAACGAATGGGACATATGGCAAATGCAACTTCAACCTAGCGTCGTGTTTCGACGCGGAACCTGCAAAGATAGATCTATCGGAAAGGCCACTACTATGTTTGTCGGTGAACGGGGTAAGTCATGTACTCGAACCACTCCTCGAGTCCAATGAACTTGTCTTCTGCTCATTGTGAGTTTAAAGCCCAATGCCTACGACAACACGGCTTAGTTAGACTCTTAGCATCGATGCATATTAGCTCACGAGGAATCAGTTTTCGCCTATTAAGTTGACACCGTTTTCGATGCGGAACCATGAACTTTGATGTGAGGCGTACCCTTACTGGTTCCCGGGATTCGATTGACCAGTAGAAACCAACGACTTAGGTCAATGACGATGAGGTCGCGGTTGGGTCTACAGACCATAGTGTGAAGGTGATCAGCTGTAGGACAGCTAGACAAACTCGAGAGCTATACTCGAAACGATTCGGCCACACTGAATGGGTACACCCCACAGCGTCCGTTGAGTCGCCGCTCAGTCGTTTAGGTCACTGCGGTGACACACCTGGCAGACGGTCGAGTTGCCTCGGGTGGTATGGACTCCAAGATATGCATCTGGAATAAAACAGGTGTCAGCTGCCTTGATTTGCGGGACCATGTCGGGTCCATCTCGCGCTTGCGATCATTCGATGATGGGTGAGTATTCAGCAAGGGCCGGACAGTAGCCGCTCATGTGTCTGGACAGTGCAGTTTCACCACCCTAGTGATATGAAAAGCACTAGTGAAAAACATATTCCACGACTACTGCCTAGCGCGAATGCCGGGTTTCTCACCGAGTTTTACACCACTTCACGTAAAACGCGTGAAATTCCAATACGCTGAAGTGACACTAATATGAGGAGAAGTTGTGCCCTGGCTGACTGTCGCCTACTCCTTGTATTGCCTCACTGAGCGATATATGTAAGAACAACAATGCGCCATGCTCCCAGATCCGGTATAGTGAGCTCGAGCTATGACCGAACTTTACGTATTTGGTCTACAAAGAGTGGCCCTGGTCGTGGCTTCAACTGCGATGCGGTTCTACAGGGCCATTCGGGGCCGGTGAGCATTGGATGCCGTCGCGACCAACAAGCACCTTCGGTTAGGTCCTGGACTTCATCATCTGCCCTAACTACGGTATAGTTTCCGGCGGAAGAGACTCTACGATGAGGATCTGGGATACATTCTCCGGGAATCAGGTGAAGATGAACGCCATCGTCATTCAATGTTTTCTGGCTCTCCCTTGCTAACACTATGGGGATTGTCTCCTACACCACATTGCGGACTTTGACGCGCGTGCATAGGCCCGAGGAGGCGGATAACTCTCCTGCTGTCTTGATCTAAGACTACTGGGCATCGTAGCTTGTCGACTTGAAGCTCGGCTTAAGTATCCGACTTGAGCTTGGCAACGCCACTCAGGTCGCCTCCTTACGAGGGCATTCCAAGGGTCATGTCACGGCGTTAGAGTCGCTAGTCGATGCAAGGTGCGGCGCAGTCCGATTGTTGGCTCTTCGTTTCACCATAGAGATCATTGTAATCTGTACTCGATAAGACTGGTCCGTGTATGTTAGCTAAAAACACTGTTGCCGACAATTCTCTATAACGTGTTGGTGAACATACGTTTGTGGTCCCACGAAAACGAGTTACTCATCTTCGTGATTTTCAAGGTTGCTCATCTCTGGCGGACAAGATGGTGTCGTGTGCGTTTGGGATCCCCGCTGTGATATCCGACGCCCAGTTGAACGACTAGTAGATCTCCATGCCAGAGGAGCTGCTGTTGGCGATATACACGCAACCCGAGAAGGCACTAACCTCATCACTGTTGGTGCTGATGGAGTCGTCAATGTAAGCTCATCGGACTCTGCAAAATGTGAGATGGTATCTGGGCTCATCATGCATGACTTGATAATCGACCTGTTTTAGTGTTTTACTGTAAGGTATTGGACACGAGGATTGGTTTTTCGACTGCATGCAGATGGGAGCATGATCATGAAAACTTCATATATGCATCGATACTCCTCGGCACGCAGG
>NW_003211240.1:0-1511 GCF_000006405.1 Perkinsus marinus ATCC 50983
TTCGAGTGCTATAGCAAGAGGAATGGATAGAGTTGATTAACGTTTCACCTTAGGAATGGTACCACCCCAAACGTGTATAATTAGTTTCCACTAAAAAAAAAGAAAAATGTATGATAATCATAGCCGTTTCATAGATATCTAGTCAAGCTCGATTCTCACAACCACACCAGTTGCTCGAGTAACTTACAACCATCACAGTGCTTTGCCAAAACGGATCCATTTGAGCGGTCCTGAGAAATCTATCGCCGTCACCAGGCTTATGCATCTTTAGTCACATAGAAAATGAGGAATTTCTATAAAGGAATTTTCCTTCATAGAATTTATATGGAATTTTCTAGAAAATTCGGGATCATTTTTTTTCAACCACTCCTACACTAAACCGTAGATAAAGTGCCACAGCATAACGAGAGAACTCTTCGAGAGAGCGTTTCAATATACATTTGACCTCCTCAGCTGAGCTCGGGAACAAGTGTACAAAAACCTACAGAAACCACCTCATACTCGTCAGCACATGTAGTTGACCTCATGCGTATTTCCCAGACTACGCCGAGGGAAACAAAACACATATTCTTAAACAGTCCTAAATCCTGAGACCAGTCAAGGTATAATCCGTTTGTCAAATCCGGACAGTTGATCAAATCAACTTCAAGTAGATTATCAACTTGATTCAGATCGATCATTTTCACTTCGTCGTGAACTGTCTCCAATTTATTCATCAAAATAACTTACCATACCACTCCTCGATCGAATCATACGAATGATATCATACCACTCCTCGATCGAATCATACGAATGATATCATACCACTCCTCGATCGAATCATACGAATGATATCATACCACTCCTCGATCGAATCATACGAATGATATCATGCATCACTTTCACCTACTACACTATGGATATTCATATTTTGCCAATTCGAGTTTCTCTGCATAATCGACCGCCTCAAACACTTCCCTCCGACATACACCACATCTATTCATATCTAAAACTAAATTCCCAATTCTAAACCGCGGAACAATTTCGAAGGCCGTTTCGCTTCGCCTCTAGTTCAGCAAAAATCAGAGTGAATATTATTGGAAAACATATACATACTACTTAGGAAGAAATCTTGAGAGGTTTACAAACCATAGTAGTTTCAATTAGTGAAATCTACCAAGTCAGACGTGAATACTTCTGCAAAGAAAACCTCCCTAGACACGACGCTTTGTGCATGCGTGCAACACAAAGCATAATTGTCTCCCTCAGGGTGCGCCACAAAACAACTATCCCAATCACTGCTGATATCTATCCCTACTACAATGTGTTGTCACCATCACTGTGGTATTACACAAATCCGATGCTATGTAGTTGTCCCCCCCCTACCGCCCTCCACCCTAATCCTGTTGAGCTCTGTACTACTAAATTCAATCGTACTACTTCTCCTTTGTGTAAATGTCTTCTTTTTTTATACCATCTTAGATTGAAACGGTCCTTAATTACGAGCAATACATGATACAACAATCACGTTC
>NW_003199700.1:0-3039 GCF_000006405.1 Perkinsus marinus ATCC 50983
ACGGTATTCTACATGTGCCGAGAAGTTCTTCACTCAACGAGATAAAGAAGGCTTACAAGAAGCAAGGTAATACCGTTGGGCCCTTTGAAGGGGATAGTGTGTTGATGTTACTTAGCGTTGAAGTGGCATCCTGATAAGAATCCTGATAACCGTGAGACGGCTGAGAAGATGTTCAAGGAGGTATACTGGCAGGTGAAGATAGTAACAGTTCACTTATCTATGTAGGTAGCCGAGGCCTATGGGGTCCTCAGTGATCCTCAGAAGAAGCGGATATATGATACATATGGGAGGAGTGGTCTAGAGAGAGGCAATAGCTCCTCTGGTGCATCACACGCAGCTGGAGGTCCGTGTCCTGTTTATGGCCTATTGTAGTGATGAGTCTTCAGGATACCATCATTACGATATGAACGACGCTTTCTCGGTCTTTGAACAGTTTTTTGGGAGTCACGATCCCTGGCAGCAGTTTGATGATCTGGTCAATGGTAACTTACTACGAGCGATGAGCTCATCATCGAGTAGAGGCGGGGGAGCTTGGATGGGAAGTAGGCTCAAAGCTACCTTAGGAGTCTATAAGGAATGTCCATGTGCTTTAGTGTCCGCCTTTGATGATCCTTTCTTTACCCAAGGATTCACCGGTCAGAGTTCATCGAGGAGAACCAACTTTGCAAACTTTAGCAGTAGTGTCAGTTCTGGTGGCTTCGCTCGATCATCTACTGGGAGTGCTGGTGGGGATATGAGCTCCGGGATGAGTCAGAGTAAGTCGACGACACTCATGTGGGAGCAACCATGATGGTATTAATAAGGTACGTCCACCAGCACTCGTACTGTCAACGGCCATACAATGACTATCACTGAGAAGGTATAGCCTTATGTTGGCCCCTTCAACATGATTTTCCTTGCAGCAAATACGCCACCCAGACGGTAGGATTCAGAGGTCAGTGACAGAGAAGCGATACGACCCACGTACTGGGAAGGTAAGTATTGAGTTCATAACGAATCAGCTGCAAAACAATGCCTTGTATGCTCCTTATTATCAGACTCAAGAGCGGCGGTCAATCGAGGATACGGGGGGCATGTCCAAAAGGTCTACTGCCGACAAACACTTGGCCTTCGCATGAGGGCCTCTCTCCAGAGCTCAGCTTTGATCAAGCGTTCATAGTCGGCAAGGGTCTATGCGTGCTGTAAGATAGTGTTCAGTTTCGAACCACTGCCGGTATATTTTTTGGTACTTTTACCTGGTACTTTTTTAGAATTATTATCCTTCTCATAAACACCACAAACCCAATACTGACGAGACACTGTTGTTCATACGATTTAAGAGTGCTGCTTACCATCCGTGCTCCCATCGTTGCAGATTGCTATGCTAGAGAAGAATAGTCTTGATACTTGAGTTTATTTTAGTTTGTTAAAACGCGGTGGGGATGTGATCATTATCTTAATGCTTACTGCTCTAAGGTCATCCCTTACCTCTTCGCTATCCACATAGGGTATTTGAAACAGCTCCCAACATCTCTTCCTCAGACTGAAGGCTTGGTGTTCAGAGCCATAATCGGTTGTTCGCTCATGCATTCCGATGGTGAGGTAGATTACACAACCTCTTCACTGGAAAAGAGTCATGTTTGGTCCTTGAGATAATACCATCTAGGCTTGTTGATGATCAACTCGTTTGAGCTGGCTCGTTTGGATCATCACGGCTGGGGATAAGTCAGGGACAGACGCTGTATGTATATCGGAATAAGAGGATCCGCTCGAGTTGAACTTTGGCGGCCGCACAGGGGATCTTTGCTGGGTGCCGTGCGATCCAACGATCGTCAACCGACTAACGGTTGGATGCGTGAAGAATAAACTCGTTGCCATGCGTTCATTGAGTTTGAAGGGCTCGAGCTCTGCAGCACAGAGTTTCTATCGAGCTATCCGAGTGAGTTTCCGAACGTTCGAGCAATTCGACAGAGTCCGAATCAGTGGAATGAGCAGCTCGGCTCGCAATATCGACTTTCTGAATGCATCATGTAATGAAAGGCATGTACTAGCAAACTACAGTTCGGTCATCTCCAGGATGCGAACGATGCATTATGCCGGTCGGAATGTTATTAGTGGCATCAGCCACGAGTTCTACAGGGTGTCAATTTATCAAGGGCCCACCCCCTGTAACATTTTATTCGACCTCAGACCCATACCATTCGAAAGCCCTTATCTTGGTATATCAATTGGTTTCCTTGGCGTTTTCGTGAGCGCGCTGCAAAAGATGTTCTGTCGAGTTTAGTGATCAAAATTTTTGATTCAAAAACCCGTAAAAAGGGCTGGCAGAATATCCTAGGGTGCACACCTCTTTCCCATATGTCCTAGCGTCATCGTTCTCCATGGCGCTTTATCGTCGCAAACCGTTAGGACAAGCCCAACTAGGGTGCTAGGACCATGTGTTCTAGGTGTTAGATCCGTAGTTGACAACGCAACCTCAGAGAGGACCGGATTGAAGGAGTCTAATTAATACAACCGAATCGACCATTAGGGTCGACGGTTTCGGATACTCATGCGGATATCTTGGCGAGCGATGATGGCTCAAATATATAAAATGCGAGCAATACATTAATCGTCGTATACAATGTCATCATACACAACAAGGTTTCGTGTCCATGTTAGAAGTTCGAGAGCACTCTCTTGATTTGCTTCTCAGTAACATCGGCAGAATAGCGTATCGGAGGTCACTTCTCGGGGTAAACGTCCCTAAATAAATGCTAGGGCCATGTGATAGAGGAAAGATTTTTCACATCGACCTTGCTGTACGTAACAAGGGTATTATTCCTCACCCGAGACAGGAATGTTCCTCCGAGCGCACTCCATTAGTCTTTAGTGATGATTACTTGATGAATCCTGACTACGAGAGTTTTTGGCCACGGAGCTTGATTAGTACGCTTGTACTATGCCGAGTTGAGCATTCTGCTGGAGAGTATTATGCGTAAGGAGCTACGGAGCATCGACAGACGTGAACAGCGAGTATTTCTGCACTCCTTCTCGCAGGTCTTACCACCTAGATCACCC
>NW_003213461.1:0-972 GCF_000006405.1 Perkinsus marinus ATCC 50983
AGAGATTTCCACTAGTCCATAAAGATGGCATCGCCAACCCCTTCAGATTCGTCAATCTGGCGAATCTTAAGATTAAGACTCTAACCTCACAAACTTGAAAACTCAAAGAACGTTTTAGAAGTCTCTTAGTCTCAACTTGAGACTTCCAGACTCTCAAGTGTGAGGAGACTAATCTCGAAATGAGATCAAGCCAGAGCTACAGTATTGGTTCTGAACTAAGCAACGTTTGGGAAACTTACAGCGAAGAACAGAAGTTGTGCGTATTTTTTTCCAAAATCAAGTTAAACACAAAGTGAGAAAAATGCTTTAGAACTTCATTAACCGGGGATCGTGCTCACGGGGTTTGTGGCACGCGATTATCTACTTCGGCGGAGAATTATGATGTACTTATCCGCATTTCCGCGAGTTAGGGACGGGATGAGGCAAACTGATTGGGCCTCGTCGCAATCTCAAGTGAGTCCTTGAGGACGTGGGTTAGTGGAACGAACTGACGCCCTTGCTCACCTTGCTCAAAAAAACTAACGTTAGATCATAAATGCTCCAAAATTGAGGGCGAGTCCGAGGAGCTTGAGTAAAGTTTACTCAGTAAACTAATCGGTTCTCATCCTTGAGTGAGACTATCTTATCTTAGGTTCTCGAGTTCTTTACCGTTTGAAGGTAGCCTACCTTTAAACGGTAAAGAACTCGAAAACCCTTTCTACTTACCTAGCTTAGGTAGGTAAGTAAAAGGGGTCTCGATTAAACCCGGTCTTGCAGTCCCTCGCTATAAAAGATTTGCACCGTCAATTACCAGTCGACATTCCCAGATTTTGTGAAATCCTTGAGAAAATACATGCATACTGCGATGATCGTGATATGATCTATGCGCTATTATGATGATCCTTGTGCTCTCAAGATCCCGCATACTGTTGCCGTCATACGTGGAGCTGATAAAGATGATTGAATGTCACCCAATAGGCAGTTTTGGAAAAA
>NW_003217106.1:0-701 GCF_000006405.1 Perkinsus marinus ATCC 50983
ACTACCGACCCTATCTTGAAGTGCTGTAGGTGCGTCCCCAACAGCTTACTGGTTTCGCCGGCGTCACGGGTGAGGATGCAAAAAGGGGTCGAGGTGGTCAAATCGCAGAGCAAAACGAACCGATTATAGCTTTGTTCCACTAAGGAACGTTTATTGCCATTTTGAGAGCCCGTTTGAAATCTAATGAGCCGAGGTTTTTCAGCCTTCTTCACATGCAACAACCGGCAAATCAATTTCTTTCTACGAGTAGAAGCACCGCAACCCTGATCCGGCACCACATGCAGCGGGATAGTTTCCATCCTAGCCAGCTGCTGTATTGCCTTTCCGAGATCTGGACTGAGAATTGACCTGAGAAACATGAAATGTTTCTCAAGTCAGCTCTCTACTTATCAGGATTGACATATTTGAGTCGCTACGGTCACGCGATTGTACGGTTTCCATGATGTCAGTGTGTATATACGTATGAGGAGAAACGATATTGTGATACTTTCAAAGAGGTGGAGATCATAGATCCTATTAGGATCTATGATCTTAACCTCTTTGAAAATAGGATCATTTTATTGGATTCTGTGTACGGGCCAATTCGAAACGTGTTAATTTCCGCACAATTCATTAACTTTCACATGCTAAAGCGTTCATCGAAATCATTCTACTAGGCAAAATTCTCAAGATATTCTATATTGTGTGAGGGTTACAATTCT
>NW_003216048.1:0-1720 GCF_000006405.1 Perkinsus marinus ATCC 50983
CACAATCCCCTCGAAGGACTCTCGTCTAAGCGGCAAACGATGATGCGGATCCATAACGACACCTGCGCCGCCACTACTGAGTTCGACAGCGTGATGAGGAATTACGAAGGCCTGGCTCGGTGAGCTGAATCTCTGAGGACCCCTGGCCGACGTGGGTTATTTTCTGTAACAGGTTGGTGACCCAGCTGGGCTCTACTCCGCCCGAGATTGCAGCGGAGGTCACTCCTCTGGAGAAAGCCGTCAATCAGCGTTTACGAGTAATTATTGCGTAACCGACTCAGCGGCATGCGCTGCTCAGGTCCTCGTGGAGTTACAGCGTGAAGTGGCAGCGTTGCAGTCAAGTGAGTTGCAACAGACCCTCTCCCCCGCGTTGATCGTCCCTCTGCACCGTCCTCACTGCTAGTACATGATTGTGTGTTAGCTAATGCAACGGATACTAGGGTCCAGTCTGGGCTCCTCCGATGGCTGCGGAACACTATCAACGACGCCAAATTCCAGATAGCAGTGTCACGTAAAGTGAGGCTTCCCTTGCCGATTTAGGGCTGCCATGTCCGTAGCAGATGGTGCGTACTGAGACACGGCCGCAATAGAGAAACCCTCAATAATGCATGGACGACGATTGTACTCCGTACCATTGTTCACGGATACTTCCATTTCTGTCCACTTTTTGAGTTGTGTCACAGTCGAGCGCAGCCGTGCAAATTGTGTATACTGCCAGCGCACCGAGAATATCACGGGATTCAATAACCGACTGAGGGGAAGGGTCATTCATGAATTGATGGGTGACGGAAAGTATCATACAGAGGCAGGTGGAGATTCTTGTATAGTCATGACTCACTGAGTGCATGATAACTCTTTCAGGGGTGAATTGGGGGGGGGGGGGGGGTGGAACTTGAAATAGCTCTAAAGGTTCTCCGATTGGCTCAAACATGGGGCTCAAACTGGAGGGAGTTGACCATCATCTCGGTTCAGTGGTCCGATGAACAAATATCCCACATTAATTATGACTGTCTACCAAACCTGACTCCAGTTTAATCAGTGATAGATACTATACTGATATACATCATTGGAAAAGGCAGTGGCAACTCATTCGTCAGCCTCATCTCCACTTCGAAGTGTGCACTATGATGTTGCAAAGTCTAGGCTTAGCGCGATTAATGAATGACAGCCATTACACGCCAGTCACAGTCAGAACTCGAAAATGAAATGAGGTGACAACTCAAGCTCCAACTGTACTTCGAAATACACGTGCTCTCCAAATCATATATTAACGTACATCTCAGGTTGGTGATAACCTGCATTAAATAAAGTATACATCATTCGCTCATGTCCTTGATTGCAACGGCCGTGCCGATGAAAACAAAGACGACGCCGATGAGCATGACACTCCAGGCCTCGAACGTCTTCAGGGTCATTTGGTTACCTAATTCAAAGCGAATATGATAGGAATGATTGATATAGTTAATCTGTGGGGAATAAGACACAACCAGTCAGGAGCTGTCATCTGACGACATTACCTGTGACTAAACAGACGTAAAAATACGATGGTAGAATGAAACACGTGAGTGCACCGCTGGTGCTCCCTACGAGCTCAAATACCTGTGCTATTGATGGTGCCAATACGGCACATCCAAGCGACAGAAGGACCTGACGGTAATCTCCACAGAGGAGGAAATGCGAGTCAACCCACCGTTATTGCAGTTAGCAGCGTCACAACAGC
>NW_003208146.1:0-1753 GCF_000006405.1 Perkinsus marinus ATCC 50983
CCTGATAGACTTTATATCAAATTATTTCCTCATTCCACTACCACAAGTTGGTCTTTCCTGTAGACCTCAATGTTAATGAGTTCAGTCTGAAACGGATTCTATTCCGACAGCGGCGAGGGGTAGTTCAATATTAAGAACGTGTTGGCGTGTGATGTCGCTCGCTGTGAAATAATAAGTGAGTAATAACGCACATTGTGCGTTATTACTGATAACGCATACATGCGTTCAACGACAGAAATCACCCGGCGTACGGTCAGAGGCTTGAGAAGGACTGAGGAGGGGAAACCATTGCGGAGAATCGCTTGGGAATTAAATTCCCAGAATTTAGAGGATCCTGAATTGGGCCCTCGATGAACCTCATTTGTATCCAGCCATATGGGAGCCGGCGGCATACACGCCCCCAGCATAAAGTAAAATGAATGGATAGGATACAATTCTGCCAGAGTCGAGGGATATAGGGAAGTTCAATGACCAGATCGGAAAAAGAATGCTAAGCATCTCTTGCCTATCATCGAAATGTCCAGGAATGGGAATAAGAATGTTGAGCACCTTCTGCTTGTCATTCTGCTGTCCTGGATAGAGGCTGACCGGTGTGGGTGTTCAACCCACTGGGTTGTTGTATGAGTGTGGCTGATACTCGACCAGAAAAAACTCTGTATGGAGCTTGCTGTTATGGGGTATCTACGGTCGATTTTGGAAAGGGAGCGGTACCTAAAAATATTGAGGATTGACGAGCCCGGTCTTGCTTTGTTCGTGCGTGCAGTCCTGTGTACGTGCGTGCCCCGCAATTGATGGTGTTTTTTCCCTGAGCCATTATATTAAATGACATTGATACGCTCAATCTCAGTTTCACAACCGTAAACTTGTCTACTCGTTGTTAATATGGCGACACCTGAGGAGCTCGCTGAGCTCTCTGAAGCCCGTAGAGAGTTGGCCGCTACGCGCCGTTCCCTCCGGGATACTCGCGAGGCTCTCAACAACATCATCTCCGACGAGAAGGATGATACTCAGCAGCTTATGAGCGACCTCGCGTCCAAGGAGGCCAGTAATCTTTCTAAGATAGGTAGCCTCGAGGCCCGTATTGCTGAACTTGAGGCCCTGGCTGACCGATCCGTCAGCGAGATATCACGGAAGGAAGGTTTCAGTCGACTCTCTCCACGGTCCGAGGAGGAGGAGCATGAGGTGTATACCACTCCGAAGTCACGCTCCTCACGATGCCCGGCAGCGACAGTGACTAAGTTATGTCTGCCTCAACTCTGTGAAGCAACAGATCTCCAATCGCACTATCATGCTATTGAACACACCTTCGTTGAAGCAGGAGCCGCTGAGTATCACCAGCAAGGACATTTGCTAGTGCACGAGGAGGTCAAAGTATCTGTCATGACCAAATTCCTTTCCTCTCTGAGTAATGTCCGACCGGTCCATAAGAAGGCCACTGTAGCGTCACGTACCCACTCACAGGATTGGAATTTGGTCCGCAATGTCCTTCTGACGAGGTATTGCCGCAGATCAGTGTTGAAGGAGACCTACGAGGAGAAGTTACGCAATCTCACATTTACAGGGGTTAAGCAGATCGAGGATTTCCTGGAGTCCGCCGCCGATATCTACCATCTATTCACAGATGTCTACCCGAACGACGTGTCGGAGCGACGTTCATTGACAAGACAAGTTCTGGCGAAGTTCCCACAGCATATCATTGAGAAGGTTATGGAGAGAATTTGCCAGCTGTCGGGGTTAGCCTCTGTCGATGAGG
>NW_003206374.1:0-1076 GCF_000006405.1 Perkinsus marinus ATCC 50983
AAAGCCTTCGGAGGTTGAGCGATTTTCAACCTTTTCACTTCACATTCCGTACTTGAGGCCTTCTGCAAGTTGAGAGCTGAGGGGCATTTCTAACTCTGCCTTCCTTGGGTTTCGGCGCTCTACTTTTGGACATGTACCTCGCATGGTACGAATTCGTTGAAGCCCTCCGCATTTACACGCCTTCGTCCCTCAGCTCGAGAGCAGTGCCCTCAGGGCACGATTCCTACACGTCTCAAGTACCTGACGGATTATTTCAGCTTTCAGCTTATCTCACTTTCTATACCAATCTTGTAGACTCAGCCTACTAGTCTGTAGTCAACCAAAAGTCTCTGTTGGATTGAAAGTTCTGTTCGCAATAAGACGGCAGTGTTCATAAGTGTTAATAAGTGAGGGTATTTCTGAGAGTCATGGCAGCGTTCAGGCTTACTGAATAACGGAACGAAGAACTCACCATGTTGCCACTGGCCACTGGCGAGCATGTTCGCATCACGCCTAGTCAGGCCGGTCACGGCGTTGGACTATGAACTGACACACGTTTTGGGGGTCATTTTATGATTGCGAAGTGGACTCGGGCGTTTGTTATTATAGCATGTGCTATTTTTTCCATTTGTCCTTGTCCTGGCTGCAATTTATGCTTTGGGATTCCCTCGTGAACACTGACGGCTCAACAACATTGATTACACGGTGTAATTTACACCTGTTCAGTTCCTGGGCACTATCAAGGTTATTATAACCTTTGTAAGATACATTCCGCAGATTATAATGAATCATCGGCGGAAGTGAACAGCAGGTCTAGCGATTCAAGTTCCGATGATGGACATTGCTGGAGCCCTCTTCAGTGGCCTTCAGAACGTCCTGAACGACGAGCGAAGAAAAACTCCGGTCTCACACTTCGAGTGGATTCTTCATAACTAACCTCACTAGTAGATGCGAGTGACGCAGCAGGGGATTAGCAGTGGAAAGCTTCCACTGGAAGCGGTCGAAACCACGCGGGTATGAGGAAAACTTCTTCCGGAAATGCGGTAACTGTTTCCGGTCACTCCACGTTAGCGATCTTGTATGCACTCGCGGCAAGT
>NW_003213473.1:0-1353 GCF_000006405.1 Perkinsus marinus ATCC 50983
TGTGATTCGTAGCAGCTCATTTATTGCCTCTGTTTTGGCTGCTGAACGAGGAAACATCTCACCTCAGTCTACCCACTTCTTACCATCACTTCGCATTCAAGAAGGCTACTAACATCCGAGAATATTCCTCTCAATGTTTTTATTACCTCCTTCACTAGACGGCCGCACATCGTGGACGATATTGAACTGCACGTCCTTCTCTATGTGATCTACTCTACTCTCCTTCTTATCAGTCGACTCGTGACGCTCTCTTCTGGGGTTTCCTTTCGCCGTCCGATGCTTCCACTGCTTCTTACGCACACCCTCGGTCGCCGGGCGGTCCCCCAAAGGCCCATTAGAGCTCCCGTGTCGATCGATCCACAGCGTCCTCATATTGATTCTGAACAGCACTACATTTCCTTTTCAACCAAAACACCATCCGCTCACCCGCCGAAAGCCACAACTGCCAATAGGGTAATAGCGATGATAAAAAATACAAAAGCAACATCGGCCGTCCGTCCTCCGAACAGAGCGACGGAAGCCTCTGGCGCTGTCATAGCTGGTTTTGGTACCTTAGCTTGCATCCCCTTCATCGTATGTATCGCCAAGACACTAGCAATACGGAAAATCACTCTGTGCGCACACAGCATACAGAAAAAAGGAGTAAAACCGGGAATTTAATAGAAAAGGCAATCTGAGAAGCCAAGAAAAGTTTTTTTCACAAACACCATGGCCTCCACACAAGAAGCGAGACGCTTGCCGATCCACGACACAACGCATGCACTCGAGAGAAGAGCCTCTACATCAACCGATGAGTGCCGAACCCGAGAGTCCAACCAAGCCTTTGCATAAGGAGCTTGAGCATTTAGACTATCATATCCTAGCACCCCTACACTCATCGTATAAAGCGATGGAGATTCAGATATCAGCGACTTCTGATAACCAAAGACTAGACTGGAAAGTCGTTAAATACCCCCTTCCCATTGATAACGCGAGACCATCGGGCGTCCCGAGAAACACCCACACTTTCCTCTCTTTAAAGCAGTGAACAGGATGTGCACGAACTGCAACAACAATGTCACGTCCGTCAGGGCAGTCACAACACGACACGGCCCGACTGTCACCCCCTACAGAGGACTACTACTACTACCTAGTAGCTCTGATGAGCCGGCAAGGTAGTGCCCGTCGACGGGTCGAACACCCATGGCTTGGGTTCCTCTTCCTTCTTGCCGAGCCTGTTAAGTGACACTCATTCAGACTCATAGCCCCACTCTTACTTGATTTGCTCCAAAGCCTCCTTCGCCTTCGCAACCACACGATCATAACGCCCTAGCTCTGCTCGTATCGAGATGAGATCCGTCTTGTCAAAACTGA
>NW_003202537.1:0-1037 GCF_000006405.1 Perkinsus marinus ATCC 50983
TCTGGATACAGTTGTTTCTCAACAAGGTATTGGTTCCCTCCAACTTCCACTGCTTTCTGGAGCTCCCCCTCCACTACCAGAAGGCAATACGACAACTGATGGGTCGAACACGTAGGCCTCTACAAGGTGAAATAATGGAGTTCATCATCACTAAGCGTTACTTGCCGTCCTATCGAACACTTTCCATGGAGAGTCATGACCTCCAGTGAAGGAGGGATCTGTGGTTATTGGTGACACCCTCCCAGCACAGCGTGCGTATGCTGGGGCATGCCTGATTCCGGGGGAGATATACCTAGTGATTCGAGTGATCACGATATTCCAAGCTGATGGTGCATTATCGTTGTCCCAATCCCCCGTAGCACACAATGTGTCTTCATCGGGTGGCGGAACCCCTCAGCAAAGCTTATGATGAGGATAGTCTATATCGATTAAGTATAAACAGGCTGCTGCCTTGCAAGGCAGCATTCATCTGCTATTCAGTGTGGTGTTATCTCATTGGGCAAATCACTAACAATATATACAGCACTGTCGGGATTATGCTGAACATGATCATAATGTGCCGAGATTGGGCAGACAGGTTGGGGAACGAACTGATGAAACTAGTCCAGCCTGCCGTGGCTTGTAGCGGAAACCGCATACTGCAATGATTTTGACTCGATGAGTTTGCCCCTGGGATCAATGAAGTATTAGTATGCATATTCGTTCAGTACGCCTTGACCCTCACCATTAACAGGTTTCTTTCGAATAATACAGCCACATGTACACTTCCTTCTTATTTTCCGTATCCTCACTGCTTCCGTCAATCGAACGCCCAGTCATCACTCCAACCTGGACTTCGACACATTACGCATGCTCCACACCGCACAGTGCGGGGACACAATAACAACATAGTCAATCACATATGTTGGTGAGTCATCAATGGTGACAATATAAAAATTCTTCGGGAATTCTTGTTGGTCTCTACATTTCTACCCGAACTCATATGTAAAGTCCTAAGTCATATGTAAACATATATCCTCCAACACTGCACCCACAGC
>NW_003207350.1:0-1343 GCF_000006405.1 Perkinsus marinus ATCC 50983
GGGAGTATTATGCTTCGTGTTTGCAGAGGGCTTTGGATGTTGGCAACAACGACGTGTGTTTGATGTTGGTAGAAACGCTGGTGGAGAAAATAGATTTCCAATATGTTCAACCTTGGAGTTCTTTCTTGCTTTATTATGTTACTGCGATCGGAGACCCTAGTAGTTTGAGAAGGGTTGTGACTTTTCTGATACCCAACTTCGACGCGTGGGGACCGGCGGGCTGTGATGCTCGACGTGACCTGGCGGATGCTCTGTTGAGCACATTGGAGCTGCCAGCATGCAAAGCGGCTCTGCAGGAGATGATGGGAAATTTGGATGAAAAATTCTCAGATGATGAGAAATTTTCGTCGGAAAAACGAAGATTAGAAGATTTACTTGGTGTCGTTTCTAATCTGGAAACGCGACTTGTGGAAATAGTTGAGGAGCAAAAGTCTCAGGGGGTTGCTCGTAGTTCCTCGGGGTTAACACCGAAGCATAAGACACTAATGGGGCCTTCAGCGAGGTCGGTCTCTGGGGCTTCTGACGGTCGAACGAGGCGTGGCAAATCGCCCTTCAGAAGCCTATTGTGATGATGGTTTCTGGCGATAACGTGTTGCATGATAACGATTGTAACATATTGCTATTGTGTTGAGTTATGAGTGTTTGACGCTAGCGACAGTGATGCCTCTTGGTATCACGAGTGTTGGAGGAATTTATGTTTGCTTTTCTCGGCTGAGTTTCGGTGTTTCCTCACTAATCATAGGAGTCCACATACGAATTAGGATAGAAGTGTACATAAACCAACGACAATTTCCTCAAAATTTCCGTAGAATTCTCCTATTGTCACCAAGTTGGTGGCACCGACATGTCGTTGATGCTATTGCCATCGGCTCTATAGTGTGGGTAACGACCGTCCTGGAGCCCTTGGGAGAACGAACACTATGATAGTGTCAAATTTTTGATTCGTCCACCCTCACGTCCAAACGAGTGGAGAAAACGGAGCCCGATTGTGAGTAAACTTGGCTCGAGAGTTCCGAGGGGAGATGAAGGGACCGTTGTTGTATTAAAAAACGACAACGTCGAAGTAAAAGTACAACGAACATGTACAAAACCCACGGAGGAATCAAATAGAACTCGCGGAGTAGTAGGAGAGCAGTGCTGCAAAAAATGTTCGCTCTCCTCAGCTGAGCTCGAAATTCTCCTCACTAATCATAGAATTTTACGTACGAATTGGGAGAATATATACGATGAGTGTACACTGTACAGAAAGTAACAAGGACATTTCAAATTTTTGTCAGAGTTTTGAAAGCTCAGTTTTCATATTGTCACCAACACATGTGGTTGACCATGCGCGAATTTTACCA